>NC_085869.1:28980710-29003210 GCF_034702125.1 Engraulis encrasicolus | reverse complement strand
AGCATGTGCAGTGTGCCGTCACCGAGCTCTCTGTGTTCCTCGTCTCCTCAGGTGGTGTTCACGGTGCTGTTTGACCTGGAGGCGCTGCTGAAGATCTGGTGCCTGGGCTTCGGCGGCTACATCAGCTCTTCACTGCACAAGTTTGAGGCCCTGTTGGTGGTGGGTACCACCCTGCACATCTACCCGGACCTTTACCACTCACAGTTCACCTACTTCCAGGTACAGTGCGCATGGCATTCTGGGTAGTGGCATCGACATACCTGCAACATACCCAGTGGCATATCCACTCAGCTTGGTTCCTCTATGTACTTTTTAAATCTATATAGCATGCATTTTGCAATGGAATGCAATGCCCAATACCAAAAAAATGTACAGTAATGTTTCCAAAATGTTCCGAAATGGATAGAAATCGTTTGGCAGTGAAGGTCTTCACATTTACTCAGACATATACCGCTCACAGTTAACCTACTTCCAGGTATCAGCATGTAATTATTAGACCACTATACTGCCGTGCAAAACAAGAACGCAGTAACTCAAAATGGTCGATTTTTTTTTTTATATCGGAAATGGGTTTTAAACTACCTCATTTGTCTTGTGTCAAAAAATGGTGGTCCAACACCGTCCCGTTTTGGAGAAAACAAATTTTGAAAGTGCAAAAATGACAAAAAAAAGTTACTGCGGTGTTGGATTAAAGGTTACGTCGTACAAAACAAAAACGCAGTAAGTCATCGAGTTACTGCTGCACGTTCCAATGGGACTGGTTTGGTAGTAGACAGTAATACTAGCCAAGAACGCAGTAACTCCTGCAGTAACTCCATTTTGTGGCAGTAATACCAGCCAAGAACGCAGTAACTCTGTTTTTTGTGGCAAAAAGACACATAAATGATATTTTTGTGGGTTTTTTTGTGTGCATTAAATTTCTATCCTAAAAAAGCATTACCAGGAAGTATCACCACCAATTTACCGACAACACAGTTGTTGCTTACCTGATTCTTACCATCTGATATGCTCTCGCACGCAGCCAGTTGATGTAAATCAGGTTAGGTTGTTGCACCATATGGGAAACTTTGAAGCCCTTTTTCTCAGTTTGCAGTTTTCAGAGTTACTGCGTTCTTAGATTGTAGGGCAGTATACCAATCACCTACTTCCAGTTACATATCACTGGATCAGCTACATTAAAGTCATATCTAGTTCATGGTGCTGCTTCCAAGTAGAATAACCTACTACATTTGCAACTGCAGATAAAATACTGTATGTCCAAATGTGTGTACTTAAACTTAAAAAAACTATACTATGCCGTCCAAAGCCTGAACCCACAACCTCACAACTGCCTCTGTATGGGAGGTTGGTGCCAAGTAACAGGACTGGCCTGGCAATCAGTGCAATTCCCGGTTGGTTGACCAACAGTATCAGGGGCTAATGCTGTATGGGTTTTTTAGAGAACAGCCCACAATTTGCACAGGGGGCCCTGCAACTATGTTAAACGCTGATCTGATCTTCATACATAGGAGGTGCACTAACCGTATATTCCAAGCTGTGCTTGCTTGCTGGCATCCATTACACTTGTGGTTCCACTTGGCTTCACTGCTTCACAAAGACCTTGCTGTGTACTGGTTCATATACCTCTGAAGCACTATGACATGTACAGTTATCTGGTGGCATGCCCGAATTCAACATTCATAGTATTGTTCAGAATACCACTGTTAAGGCGGGCATACACTGTGTGATATTTTCAATCGTGGGTAGTAAATTCCTTCTTACACTGCACAAGGGAATTTCACGATTTAAAAGTTCACATCTCACAACTCACGTTCTCACACTATACGAGCCGACAGTCGGATGTGAGCCCAATGCTCCCACTGTGCGACACAACAGGCATGTTTCCCGGGTGGGAAGGAGGGAACATGCGCACCTGAGATGGAGATGGGGACACAGCTCAAGAGCGAATCGCACGGTCCTATTAATTTTCAAACAGTTTTGATTTTCTTGCGACGCTACGATTGCGTGATCGTGAGGTGAAATCGCTTGTCGCTACCGCATGTACACTACACGATGTGAGACTCACGATTGACCTGCGATTGAGCAAGAAATCAGCCCGACTCCCAAAAAGTTGTGCGAGAGCCAAATAGGGGCAAAATCGGGGCAAAAGTCGCACAGTGTAAGCCCGGCTTTAGTCCAGCTACCTCCAGGTGAAAGTGATATATTTAAATGATCCTATATCATGCTGCACACCTACCCTAAACTGAAACAAATGTTTCTCCATATTCGCTTACTGCAGGTGCAGAGTTGAGGGATCTACTCATTTGTCTCTTCTTCCAAACATATAGCAACGCTTAAATCTCTGACACCCGCCATCCCTATCCGCATGCTTACAGCAAGACTTGAAATATCGGCCTGGATCTTGAGCATGAATATAAATGGACATGGGTGTTTTAGAAGTGAGCCAAGCCTTCCCTAAACGTACTTAAACCACCAATCCTATTCTTGAATTACCCTATTCTGCATCTAAGATATTGAGGTGCACGTTAAGCAGATTTGTTTAGATTTTTAACATTGTTATTTTTTATTATTTTTCCCATAGCTCTATTGCTCATCCAAGGTCATTGCATCAATTTAGACAGTGGGGATATCAGGAAAGCACGGTACAACAAAGGCCAAACCATAGACTGACAGCAAAATCTGTAAAATAATTATTTCAGTTCAAATGTATGCATCTTCAAAAATCTGCATTGTACTTCGCAGCATTTATTCAACACTTAGAAAAGTCAAATTTAACCAGAGTAGTATTTAATTAACACTGCAAAGTTTTCAGTATGCTAGGTTATCTGTAGATGCTCATTTGTTGTGGCAAATTAATAAAATACTAACTGATTCTTAAGATGCCATTCAATTACCTCATACAACAGAGCTGTGGACCAAACTTTCCTTTATTTTTGTATTTTAAGTAAAACTTTCATATCATTTATTGCTGTCTTAATACATCTAGGCCCAGGCAGGCTTCCCTTGAATAGCACTGTAAAATTAATTAGCATATTAGCTATGAAATAAATACAGAGAGATGACCAATAAAGTCATTATGGGCTGACATGAGTGCCGCATTTTCTTTCAGGCTCTGTTTTAGAGGACACAGCCACTGCCAAGTTCTCCATTATAACAACTCGCTCTGCAAATGCCATTAGTGTCTCCAGTGCAAAATAAATACATTTGGTCCTCAATTTCTCCAACGCAACACCCTTGCCACCTACCTACCTTGGTGGATATTTCTTATCCAAGTAAACGAGCCATGAAGGGCAGTTATATGCACTAGGATGACAGGCAATGACATGTTTAAATGTTCTATCCATCAAGGCAAGACCCAAATGTCATATATGAGTCAATTTATTAGTTTCCTTTGAGGGAATGAAAATGTCTTGTGTGACAATCATCAATCACTTTTTATAACTGCTTGGAGTGGTCCTCTTACTACTTGCATGGCAGAGACAACTTGGACACAGTAAACAGATCTCTATGCTTCTATGATTAGATGTTATCTGTGAGTGTGTGTGTGAGTGTGTGCGTGTGCGTGTGCGTGTGCGTGTGTGTTAATCTGCAGCAAACATGAAACTTTACAGCAAAATATGCTGTGATTATCTGGTTGAGGCTGTACTTAATAGTCACTTTTGGCAAATAATCTGACATGCATGCCACAGCTTAAGCACAAACACTATCCTGGATGGCATGCCATTTTGAAAAATTATGATTACGAAAATGGAAAACGCTCAGAGAATTAATTTACTGACTTTTAAAACCAAGTAGACTGATTGGACATCAGTATGGGCCACACACACACTGATCTGGAGTCAGTAATTAGACAGAGGAAAGGGAAGTCGTCTCTCATGTGGCTCCACTGGCCTCCGCCGGGCCGTGACCGTGCATCCATTAATACGAATTAAAAGGCCCATTTACCTCTGTTCTGTCCAATTGCCGCCTCGACTGTCACGACACACAGAGTGGCAGAGAATGGCACATGGATATTAATGCCTGCCGGTTTAACACATCGATTAGATGGCTGCAGCATATCCATCACTCGTACAGTGTGGAAGGGGACTGTGTGCAGAATGATGCACCAACTTTTGCATGAAGGGCCTCACTAGCTGTCTACCAACTATACTGCCCTACAATCTACGAACGCAGTAACTCTGAAAACGGCAAACTGAGAAAAAAGTCTTCAAAGTTTCCCGTATGGCGTGACAACTGTGTTGTCGGTAAATTGGTGGTGACACTTCCTGGTAATGCTTGTTTAGGATAGAAATTTAATGCACACAAAAAAACCCAAAAAAACAACATTTATGTGTCTTTTTGCCACAAAAAAACGAGTTACTGCGTTCTTGACTGGTATTACAGCCACAAAATGGAGTTACTGCAGGAGTTACTGCGTTCTTGGCTAGTATTACTGTCTACTCCCAAACCAGTCCCATTGGAACGTGCAGCAGTAACTCGCCGACTTACTGCGTTTTTGTTTTGTACGACATAACCTTACAATACAACAAGCAGTAACTTTTTTTTGGTCATTTTTGCACTTTCAAAATGAGTTTTCTCCAAAACGGGACGGAGTTGGACCACCATTTTTTGACACAAGACAAATGAGGTAGTTTATAACCCATTTCCGATATAAAAATTTTTTCGACCATTTTGAGTTACTGCGTTCTTGTTTTGCACGGCAGTATACTCCTTTCGTATTCCTGATTCTCATTGTCTGCCTCTTTCTCAGCTTCTCACAATCTAGTCTATCTATGTAGGTATCTCTCTCTTTATACTATTTGCCTTCTCAAACTCTTCCTCTGTATCTCCATCCTCTCTCCGTTATGCATTCTGCTGAGTATTTAAGAAATAAATAAGTGTTTCATTATTTGTTTGGAGGACAGCAGAACACAATATCGCACATAATGAAAAGAGAGGGTGATTAAGTTGTATGTAAGCCAGGGTCAGGGAAGCTTGAAGGCCTGTGGGCCTACTGGCCAGCCTTATCCTTGAGGGGAAGTAACCATATACTGTACAGAAGTTCAAAGTGTTCCATTATTGCAATATTCGACTTACTGCACCTGCATAAATCATCAGTGATTCCCATATAATGCCGACAGCGACGGCAGAGATTCTTTAAGTATAGAGATATGCCAACATAATAGGTTTCTATGGGCACCTAACATGACCAGGTTCCGGTCTGCCTAAAGGGGCATGTCATAATGCTCCTAGCATTGAATAGAACAGTCCTTAGGTCTGCCTAGGTCTGCCTAAAGGGGGATTTCCCCCCCAATAATAGAACCCGGAAACAATGGGCCAATGGAACCTCTCTCTCTCTACTCTCTCTGGCGACGGTCCGCTTCATGAAGTCCTTCAGACAAGCTTTGATGTTCCAGACATTTCCAGCATCCCCTTATTACCTTAAAACATTAGCTTTCATAACCCCCTTCATTATATTTCCCCAAGTTTCTATTGAGAGGTTGAGCCCAAGACATCCATAACATGAGGAGCAGAGAAGCGTCACTCCTTTTGTCTTCACCAAGGGGAAAATAAAACAAGGCAAAGAGTTGGAGTTTGGTGATCAGACATCACCACTGATGAGCTGGTTATTCGGAACGAGGGGGTATTTTTTGTTTGCTTTAACAGACATTAGAGTACGACCTTCAAAACCCAGTGCAGTGGTGCCCAGGCATGGAGGATTAGAGTCTGAAGAGCCCTTCAGAGCCCCAGAGCCTGCTGGAGAAGTAATTATCTACTGCCTTATATCACCCGGGATCATCGCTGGTGACTCATCGCACAACACTGGCTTTAGGGGTCGGAATTTGTGAAGGCTCCTTGTATTGCGTCTGTCTGGCTAACTGTCGCTGCTGTTTTGTGTTTTATTTTTTTTATTATTATTATTATTATTTAGTTCATCAGGTCTCATGTGACCATAAAAAGCCAATAAAATGTGGGCTTAATGGGGAAAAAGCAGTTCAGCACACCCATAAAAATGTATGAGAAGCCCATGTCTGTTATTAGAGGGGATTACACATGGAGACCTCGGGCTGTTTTTGTCAAAGATCGGGTGTCAATTGGATTTCATAGTAAGAACAAAAAAATACCTAATGGCCTGCCTTATGCTGGTGCAAATTTGGTCAAACTGGCCTCTGCTTTGCTGGTGTGACTCACCAGCCTCAGACCAAACGGACCACAGAAAGAACATCAAGGCTGATGGCTGGCTGGCAAAGAGCAAGGGCCCGCTGGAGTCACTCTGCTGCTGCAGGATAAAAAGCTCATTCACACACACACGTGGTCAAGGACATATTGCTGAACGGGCCTACCAGGCCCAGGCCCAGGCCCAGGCCCAGGGGCCCAAGAGCCAAGTGCTGTCTTGCTGTCTAGCCTAGAGGCCCATGGAGTCATGATTTGCAACTGCACATGGTGAGGGTCATAGATTGCCGGAAGGGTTTGCTCTCTGACCACGATGAGTCACTCAATGTGTGCAGATGCCGAGGTGCTCTATGCTTGCTACAACTTGTTTTTTATTATCATTTTCACGTTTTTTACCCCCACCAAGGAGGTTATATTTTCGGTTAAATGTTCTATCAAACAGTTTCCTTGGCGGAGGTCTGCACTCTCTGACTGCACTTCTAGTTTATTATACACAGTGTTAAGGTCTATATTATAGTGTCTATAACCTTTAGCTTGTTTTACATATACAAAGTCGAGGGGACCTCTGTTGTCCTCATATTTGTTGCTAGTCCATCTCCCCTTTTGTTTCAGTTAAAAAATGTAGTTACTTCACTAACACTGTTCTTAGAATATACTGTACTGTCCAATGCTCATTGAATTGAACACTACATTGATTGGGACCATACATTCTCAAAAGAGTTGAAATAACACTTTTTTTTTTACTGTGTATCTATATATACATAATGGTAGGAAATGGAATTACAAATAACTGCGTGCATACACAGTGGACGAGGAGGAAACTGTGTAACTGCAAAGTAAGGCAGAGAGGAAAGGAAGAAAGACAGACCCACAACATAACAGAACTAAAACCCAGAGGGCAGAGGCTATTGATATTTATTCTGGAGTGCCCCAGGATTCAACCGGTCCAGATCAATAGTTATCTGTGGCCAGTTATCAAATCCTAAACCTAAAGGTATACAGCCTCTGATGATAGATTGCCACCAAGGGCAATTTGGATTCTCTGGTCAAATAACAAAAAAATAGTGCACAGGCAGGTTATTTCTTTCTGGTTGCTGTGCCTCCATTTTTGTCGGTAAGGAAATCAATGGCTGCAGAGGTCCCTTACTGTATATTATGGCATTATTTTATTTGTACTTGTGTTCAGAAAAGTTCTGGCATCTTAAAACCAAACAAATGTGAATGGGTTGTTTGGTGTTCAGTAATGTGATATTATTTCTCTTCTTGGCTTTCACATTATGAGTATTATTTTTTAAAATCTAGTAGGACGATGATAGAGTAATAATAGACCTGTTTATTGTTTGCATTACTGAGGCAGGCTCTCCATATCCTGTACATATCTTCATTTCTCCTGACGTAGGCTGTACATTTTGCAGTGTTCATTCAGCAATAGATTCCAATTTAAAGGTGCAGTGTGTGGGATTGGTGCCAGAGTAGGTATTGCACTTATACTGCTCATTACAACTGTGCTGCCTATTCCTAAATTTGATCTTTTCATGAATATCTGCTAATCAATAAACGGGTATTTATTAGTATGAACAAAGTACGGTACGTTTTTCAGCTAGAAATGTCTATTTCTGGAAATTCAAAATGACAAGACAAGATCCACATTTTCATGTATGGAAAGTGCAATTTTCCCAGTCATAAAAGAATACTTAGACTTTGATGGTGTTGGTAAATATTCATGAGAAGGGTAATATTGGTGAATTCTTCAAATAAACTGCTAAATATATTACATACAGCAATTTCTCACATTCACATTTTGTGTTTTGTCTTGAAGTTCATATTTGATGACTTCTGCATGTGTTTATGATTATCTATCACACATATGGTGATGAGACCTGCATGTGTCTTTGTTGATTTCATATTACTCTCGCTTAGGGATGCAAGCGATTAATCGATCAATCGTCTTTAATCGAATAATGCGTTAATCGATTAAACGGTAATCACAATTAATCACCAATTCAACTGACAAGAGACCCAGGTGAAATGGACATGTGAAGAGTGTGTGTGAAGAGGGGTGTGAATAGTGGGAATATTTAAATCACCTTTGGATTAAATAATCTAAATAGAATTCATTTAAATGTAGTATTTTTTATCTCAGTTTTTGATTTAAATTTTTAGATTTAGTATTTTATTGTCGAGAAACACTGAGATTTCGGGGGGAAAACGCTACGTATCAATTAATCGTAAGTCGATCAATAAGGCAATCAACTAATGATTAATGAATTAATCTGTAATTTGCATCCCAAGTCTTGCTTAAGGTGTTGTTATACCTTGTGACCTTGGTGAAGTTAGTTTCATGTTTTCTTTAGCCAACAGTTATTTATAGCTATCCAACTTGTGGGCTTTGAGTCCACTCATATGTAATACCATTATCTCACAGGCCCAGACTGGCAATCTGGCATACAGGGCATTTCCCGGTGAGGCGACAGTCCTTAACTGCTGCTGATTTTGTTTTTGCATTTTCTTGGAGACTAGCCCATAATTTAGAGGGGGCCACGGACACAAAATGGTACAAGACCAGCCCTGCTATCTCATACTGACCCTTCTGTGTGCCTTGTTTGCCAACATCTTGTTTGCTTCAGGTGTTGCGGGTGGTGCGTCTGATTAAGATCTCCCCGGCGTTGGAGGACTTTGTGTATAAGATCTTTGGTCCAGGGAAGAAGCTGGGCAGCCTGGTGGTGTTCACGGCCAGCCTGCTCATCGTCATGTCTGCTATTAGCCTGCAGATGTTCTGCTTCGTGGGGGAGCTGGACCGCTTCACCACCTTTCCCAGGGTAACGTGATCTTTCAATGTTTATTGGTTTGTTCATCTCTCTCTCTCTCTCTCTCTCTGTCTCTCTCTCTCTCTCTCTCTCTCTCACACACACACACTTTATCTGATATGTTAGGGCCCCGAATAGCTTAGGAAATTCCATACTGCCTTGCACGATCATTCTGATCTGAAAGACAGCATGGAAAACCTCTCTGGAATCTTTCCATGAGTTTGGGAACCCAAACACAGAAGGGGAGGGGAGCAAAACATATTAGGCTATTTACAGATCCATCATTTTGTCACCAGAAGCCGAAAACAGATTTCCTTCAAATTTTAGACAGTATTTTAAATGGTTTAGATCGGCCTCCCCTAAGAGAAAATGAATAAATAGTTCCCAAACTATATCTCACTTGTGATATAATTTGGCAATAGGTTGGCAGGGACTGTACGAGTTCATTGGATAGATGTGGATAAGTAGATACAGCATTATATCACAGGTAACAGGTATTTTGAACTTGAATGTATTTGCACACTCTGTCTGCTTTCTTGTGATCTTTTCTGATCATTATTCATGCTTGTTGCAGCTACTCTTACCCCCTATCTCTGGTAGAGACAATCTGTTACCTGTTGCAGTTAGCTTTAGCCTGATGTTAGCCTGTCAGCAGGTGGCGGGGCCTCTCTTTTGATACAGCCTCCTCATCTCTCCTTTCTGCTGCTCATTAGCCAAATCTCTTTATCCCCTTCTTGTTTAGCTCCCGTTAGCCAAGAGAATTCAATCATCCCTGTACTGTGAGACGTGCCGCGCTGCGCCGCGCCGGTCGTCCGGCTCCTTCCAAACAAGGCCATTCTCAGCCAGATGGCCTGATATGCCTGTGTAATGTAATAAGGTTTATTTGCCTCCCCTGATCTTCCTGTTGCCTGTGCAGCTGCTCTGGATGTGTGACGACTGAGTGTCTAAGTGAGTGTGACCAGCCTCTCTCTCGGAGGAGCCCCTCAGGGAGAAAACACGGCATGGGCTCTCATCTGCACAACGACCTTCAAATGACCTCTCTCTTTTTGTCTGTCTCTGCTTCAAGTCTCAGTCTCAGTCTCAGTCTCTGTCTCTGTCTCTGTCTCTGTATCTCTTCCTCTCTCTCTCTCTCTCTCTCTCTCTCTCTCTCTCTCTCTCTTGCTTTGTGTTTCTTTGATTACGGGTAGCTTTCTCTTTCACTTGCTCCCTCTCTTTCTCCATATGCCTTTTGTGCTTTGTCTCTTCTCCTTTCACTCCCTTCCTCCCGACTGTCTTTGTTCCTATGCCTTCTTCACTCACTACTTATTTCTTTCAATTGAACAGACAGCACCGGATGGCTTTCTTATGTAAGATGTCCAAAGGACTCTTCATATGTTCATCTATTTGATGTTTTCTGAATTGACAGTCAAACAACACCTCAAAGCACAACAGCTCAAAGCACTGTCTTTGCATAACTACTCTAAACCCATTGGAAAGTTAGGATATGTTCAGGCACTAATTGGAGTGACTAATTAAGTTTGACTAACATCCTTACACACCTACATTTTATGTTTTAATGAGATGTTTATAGTAATCAAATAGTCAAATGCTCACAGTTAAAAGCTGCAGTGTTGATCTTAGCCTTTTATGCTATCGCCGTTTCAAATTGCACCAATAAACACGATCATTTTAAAGAGGTGATTTGGTGGCAGTTTGCACCGCTGTTTCTTTTGCGACTGAGTGAGCTTAAAAGATGGTCCAATTAGTGACTTGCATATTTAAGTTGCAAACAGACAATGCAGACCTATTGTGTGATGTGAGAGCTTTGTTTGTTGCAGTGTTTGCACAGCACTTTTGAGAACATCAACACATCAACATTTTTCACCTCTTTTCTCCTTTTTGTTTCCTTTTTCCGACTCTTACTTCTCTCTCTCTCTCTCTCTCTCTCTCTCTCTCTCTCTCTCTCTCTCTCTCTCTCTCTCTCTCTCTCTCTCTCTCTCTCTCTCCCTCTCTCTCTGCCTTAGTTGCTCTCACTTTGCATCTATTTCTCTGCTCTCTGTCTCTCCTTCTCTCTGTCCCCTCCCTCTCTTTACATCACACTCTCGCTCTGTCTTTTTATTTTCAAGCCTCTTAAGTTTATTGTTTTCTGACTGATAAATATAAGTTGTGTGCTCGACGAAGCAGGCATTACTTAAGTATATAACTGATGCAGCCTACCAGTGTGTATTACGTAGCCAATGTGATGTTGTGTTAGCATGGGTGCATTCCAAGCCCTTGCTTCCTCCACTTGTGCTTGTGGTCTCACCCCACCTCCTGGCCCCTCCTCCGTGGAGAAAACAATAAAGTTTCCCTGCTGTCAGCCTAGCCACAAACTCAAACAACTTTTGGGGGACTGTTTTTCATTCACCATCCCAATTGCAAATGAGAAAAAGACTTTACAATTGAGCTTTTGCAAGATATTGAAATATAATGCTGTTGTCAGTGACGCCATCATGACATGTTAGTTCCTGGTATGAGGCCACAAGCACAAGTGGAGGAAGCAAGGTCGCATATTGGAACGCACCCCATATGTTGTATTTGGTGCCCGGTGGTCATATGTTTTACCTGTGGCACCGCAAGCTCCTGAGTGTGCATAATGGGCCGCGGCTCTTGAAGTACAGTAGGCACTTGACATTTCCACCCTGCTTTGCTTTGCTGCTTCTTGCTGAGGCAAAGCCACAAATAAAATGCCATGGAGGCCTAATGAGGAGGCATGTGTTTGTTCACCGCAGGGATGGACTTCACTGCCGCCCCCTTCTCTCTATGTGTTCTCTTCTCTCTCTCTCTCTCTCTCTCTCTCTCTCTCTCTCTCTCTCTCTCTCTCTCTCTCTCTCTCTCTCTCTCTCTCTCTCTCTCTCTCTCTCTCTCTCCCACACTCTACCCCTTTCTGTCTGACCTTCGCTTCACATTTGATACTTCTTTGCCCTTTGTTTCTCACTCTCTCTGTGCTTGCCTCTGTTCTTACCTCTGTTCTGTCTTTTCCTCTTCCTCTTCCTCTTCCTTGTAAAATCTGGACATTAGATGTCAGACCTTTATGTAAGCTTAATATGGACTGTGAATAGGTTCCCATTCCTGACTAATGACTTTACGAACTCCATCTTTTTCATCAGATGTTTCTATTTGAAGCCAGTTGTGTCATTCTCATAAAGTTAAAGGTTTTTCCTATTTTTCCCTTTTAAAATGTTTTATTTTATTGTTCCTTTCCTCCTCCTCCTCCACATCTTGGTATCTGTGCAGGCGTTCATGTCCATGTTCCAGATCTTGACGCAGGAGGGCTGGATAGACGTGATGGATCAGACCCTGGTGGCGGTGGGGGAACCCTGGGCTCCCGTGGTGGCCATCTATTTCATCCTCTACCATCTCTTCGCCACCCTGGTAAAAACACACCGTAGCTAATGCCATAGTATACCCTTCCAGGGTCAGGTGTTTTGGATTGCTGTTTTAGTGGTATGATTTGATTCAGTAATTTCCGTATCCATAATATCAAAACATAAAAATAGTTGAATAAGTACATTTTTCTAAATTTGACTACATTTTGAATTCATTATTGTTTTATTTTATTTGTTTATTTTTTGAAGCTGTGTTATTAGTGTGTGTGATATTAATTTGATTCAGTAACTTCCATAGCCATAATATAAAATCATTAAAAATCTTTAATTTGGACCAACTATTCTAATACTGCGGCTAATGCTGGTGTCACCAAGATGAAGGGAGTCAAGTGGTTTGGATCATTGATGTTCATAGGGGAGAGCGGACGTTCAATTCAAAAGTGAGGCAACCGGGGCAATACAACCTCGCACACTAGCGCCGATGTACGCGGATGTCGGCTGCCGATTACAGACGAGTTCTATTTTGTCACACTGATCATCCATGCTCTGCAACGGTAAAATTGTGTGCGGAGCTAACCAAAATTGTCGGAAGTGAAAGTGCTCTGCAGTGCTGTCGTAACCGAGGTGCAGGTGCCCTTAATTGGGTTGATGGAAAGTTAGAATTATTTCAGAATTCTTTTCATTGACAGTAAAACAGCACCGTTGTCCAAACACTGCTTGTTCTCATTGTTGCTAAGGTACGAAAGCGGAAATTTAGAGCAGAAGAATCCTCTCAAATTAGTTGTGGGTGCTTCAAAACCGTTGAATGGAATCCGTATACTACGTATACATGTCAGTGGTTTGGATAGTTGTTATGAGGATGACGTGTACGTTTTTAGTCTTTGTACAATAGCTTGGAACATGCGTAATACATCATCACCAGAAGTAGAAATGTGAGAAATATAAGAATGCAAGAAACCCAAATGAGCAGTTGTAGAGACAGTGGTTTACACACCCCTCATTTTCACATACACGAGTCAAATACAGCAGGTCACAGTTTATAAACCACTGAAATGGGTTTTCTGAATCGATTGGTCAGTGTCCTCACTCTCCCAAGTCCCCGGGGCCAGGGGTCTCTGGGATCAGCGCCACTATGGCTCTCCCTGGGTAGTTAATTTAGAAGCCCTGCCATGGAAATCATTCATCCTAACTGTATATCTATTGAAGTCGTTACTCATACTTTTTATGATGCTGGATACTGTATGTAAGACCGTGCAAAATATTTATGTCGATTTAATGTACGCATGCGTTATGATATATGATAACACTTTTTGCAGATATTGCATTTACAACCGATATTTATGTGACTGTGTTTGCAACTCCAGAGACGGGGTGCTGGAGTGTTTTGCCTGCCATTAATACAATGGAAGCTGAGATTTACAAAATAAATCTAAATCTCTGTTTAAAGACTATTGTAACTTAAAAATCCTTCAAGTGATAAAAAGGTTTCCAGTATGTTGACAATTGAATATGTCTACCATATTAATGAGTAAGTGAAAGCATTGAAGAGATTGCAACAACAACCACAGCATTTTTGAAGGCAAAGATTGCCAATTTACTTTACTTACGGCTATCAAAGTTTGAATTTGAACATAATGAATTCCCCATGCTGGTCCTTGAATTGTGTTCATGCGCAAGCAATAATGCTATGCAGCAGGGTGCTTAGTGATTCATGGTTGAGGTCACAGACATAAAACACACACACACACACACACAGCCACACACACACAGACACACACACACACACACACACACACACACACACACACACACACACACACACACACACACACACACACACACACACACACACACACACACACACACACACACACACACACACACACACACACACACACACACACACACACGAACGCACACACACACACACACACACACACACACACACACACACACACACACACACACACACACACACACACACACACACACACACACACACACACACACACACACACACACACACACACACACGAACACACACACGCACACGCACGCACACGCACAAAATAAGCAAACAAACAGTAAGTGCACACCAAACAGCAACGGTCAACTTGACCATGAGCATTGTGCTGCCTGTCTGTTGCTCCACTGTTGAATATAAGTTGTTTTTTATTTCTGTTTTTCTTTCTTCCATTTTACTTGTGTTTTCTTTATGCCTAATGGAGGCTTCTGCAGTGTGTCTCTATTAGGGGCCATTATTAATGTACTCGGCCCCTCAGGAGCCGCGAGGTCCCGATGACTCATAGAGACAGAGGCAGGCCAGGCACAGCAGAGTAGAGTAGAGTACCCCTTCACCACAATCTACTGACCACTGGGCTCCAAATAGCTCAAAGAAGAAGCCACTCACCCCCTCACCGATAACTACAGCTTGTTGTTCTTCCTGCTCCTTTCATTTCTTTTTTTTCTGTTTTTCCTCTTTCTCTTCCCCTTCTCTTCTATATATTTCCAAGATAAAAAGCTTTTTTCTGAAAAAGATAATGCATTCGCTTGTGTCTCTGCCGGTCTCTGTCTCCGTCTCTGTCTGTCTCTCTCTTGGTCTCTCTCTCTCCCTCTTGGTCTCTCTCTCTCTCTCTCTCTCTCTCTCTCTCTCTCTCTCTCTCTCTCTCTCTCTCTCTCTCTCTCTTTCTCTGCTCAAGGACCTCATGCTTAATGATGTTTTCTTGGGGGAAAATGAACAAACAAGGACAATACCCTTTCATCTGCCATCTGAAAAGCTGCTGTTTTCTGTTGTTTTCATTTAGCCTTGTGACTGGCACATTTTGGGGGAAAAAATGTATTTGTAACAAACTTCCAAATTATGCAGTAGTATGGTAGCATTGCATGATTGCATGGTGTGCTGTGTTCAAACGGTGTTCATGTTCATGTTTTGCATTTCATTCATTCATTTTAATTGCTTTTCAGATTCTTCTCAGTTTGTTTGTGGCGGTCATCCTTGACAATCTCGAGTTGGACGAAGACCTCAAGAAACTGAAGCAGGTAGGACTTTTGTTCACACTTTGTTTAGTTGCAGAAGCATTTCTTGAGTACAATTGCCCACTGGTCATAGCAGACGTTCAATTCAGTTTTCTATAGCAAAATCAGATTATGAACTAGACCTGTATCTTAAGCTATGGCTCAGAAGACAACTAAACGGGTCTGTAATCCTTTGGCTTGCTTGCGGTAAAGTCTTACATTCTGACATACAGCGCTGTGTGTTAGATTGGAACAAATGACTGTTAAATAACACACACACACACACACACACACACACACACACACACACACACACACACACACACACACACACACAGACAGACACACGCACACGCGTACACGCACGCACACACACACACTTACACACACTTACACACACGCACACACACACACACACACACACAAACACACACACACACGCACGCACACACACACACACACACACACACACACACACACACACACACACACACACACACACACACATACTTCTTCATTTTGACCCAAGTTGCAGTGCAGTGCTTAGCCTTATATACAGTTACAAACTACAGTATATGATAATTGAGCTGGGATGTTCTGGCACCATCTGCTCATTTGAGTGAGTCATGTCGTGCTTAGCCCACACGTTGTTTAGCCGATGGATATCTGCCGATTGCCCCGGTCACCGACTCAATTTCCAAAGTTGCCTCAGAGCTGCTGCTGTAGCCAGCTGTTGCAACTGAACTACCTGAAATACACACCCGTTTGATGGGATTTCATCCTCCCCCTCTTATCTCCCATAGGCAATGGGCGATGCAAAATGCAATTTGTCCATCTTTTGATTGCATTACGGTTTCCCATTAGATAAACTTTTGACATTGTCCTGCCTAATGGACAATAACAATCCAGTTCACAGGGTTGTTGTGAAATGCAGCTGTGGCACAGCACTACACGGCATAGCACATCATAGAATAGCACAGTCCAACACAGCCTCAGGGGATCATCCTTATGGTCCCCAGCATGGCTGTTGACAACCAACCGTATCTCACTCATTTCGTGAAGTATTCACGAAAAAAAATAGAGTAATTTTCGTGGTGCATTCACGTTATTGCCCGCCTTTCGTAACATCTTCACGAAAATAATAGATAAATTTTCACGCTGCCTATTCACTTGAATTGCCCGACTTTCGGTAGCCTACCGTCACATGGTAATCAAACATTTCAAACAAGCAATTTAGGGTTAGAGTTTATGGTTAAGGTTAGGGTTAAGGTTAGGGTAAGGGTTAGGTTTTGGGTTAAGGTTAGGGTTAGGTTTAGGTTTAGGTTTAGGGGACATAAGGCGTAAGTACCGAAAGGGCGTCAAATTAGTGAGTCCCGAGTGTATCAGCAGTGTTCTGTCAGCACCCTCTCCCCGCCCCTGCAGACGTTTGGATAATCATAGCAGCAGTGGGGCAATTCAAGTGAATAGGCAGCGTGAATATTAATCTATTATTTTCGTGAAGACTTTACGAAAGGCGGGCAATAACGTGAATGCACCACGAAAATTACTCTATTTTTTTCGTGAAGACTTTACGAAAGGCGTGAGATAGGACAAAGTTTTCTGAAAGACACACCAACCCCCCACCAGGTTTGTTTTTGAATTGGTTTGATGCGAGGAGGATGTGTTGATCGACTCTCAGACTGAGGAGGACAGTGAGCTCAGTGACACACGCTGTGACGTGGGCACTGAAATGTTTGTAGGCTACCCAAGCACAGATACACATGTGACCGGGGAGCATTGGGCTTGAGGAACATTGGCATGCTCCCGGCACAGAATAGCACAGTGTTAGCACAATATAGCATAGAAGCTACATCTGTTTTTCATCCTATTAGACAAGTGGTTTGTGGTTCTGGTGCTGGAATCCCCATGGGTCAGTTACAGACCATGTGACTGACTGATTGACTGGCTGACTCACTGGGTCTATCGCTGTCCCATTGATATGCCCTACCCAATGATACAGTACTATATACAAGTGGCCCTACCCATCGAGCAGCGCTACAAACCACTACTGGGTTAGGGATATGTTAACAGTCTACTGGTAGTTCATTTCCAATGAGCGCATAGGCAAGGTTCTAAATTAACACCAGCAAACCGGCCAAATGCTGGTGAAATTTCAGTTTGGCTGGTGGAAAAGACCAACTTAACAGCCACTTTGACCCATTAGTGAGTGTGTGTTTGCCTGGTAAAATTAACATCTACTAGCCATTTTGGCTGGTGATGAAAAAAGTTTATTTAGAGCCCTGGTGTAGGACTGGAATGCCTCTAAATAGGGTGACATCTGTCAGTCACGCTAGAGGGGCATTTAACCCGCCTCCACATCACCTTCCAATCCCCCTCTGCTTCACATCTGCTGTCAAACAATAGGCTCGTTCGTGACGAAGCAGTACGATTTTTGCTATGCAGTGCCCACTGCCTAGCAAGCATCTTACTGCGTCGTCACGAACGAGCCTAATGAATCAGGAAATGACTGAATATACCTGGTCTGAGCCTGCTGCTCTCTACAGAGAGAGAGAGAGTAGGTTACTGGGAGAGTAGTAGGCAGCCATCTTACATTAAATTATTTCCTAGTTATGAATTTCTTTTGGTGTTATAGATTTAGGTTGTGCTGTTTCTTTCTTAACTTTGTAAATTGATCAGTGAACATCTTTTTCCTTTTGTTGGTATCGCTTAAGGATCCTAACTTCACAGCCTCATCTCGAATATGCACAAAGCCTCTTTCTCATTACCATAGTCTGCCTGCATCCGTCCTGCATATTCATCTCTCTGACTCAGGTAACTGAAAACTAAAAAAAACAAGCAGTGGAAAACAAACAGGGATATCCTGCTCTCTCAGCCCCAATCCATCACTCCGGAGTACTATACCCGACCATACACACACACACACACACACACACACACACACACACACACACACACACACACACACACACACACACACACACACACACACACACACACACACACACACACACACACACAGGCACACACACACACAAACACACACGAACGTACGCACACACACCCACACACACACACGCACGCCACCTCGCCGTGTGTCACCCTGTCACAGTGGTCTATTCCGTCACGCGCCGGGCTCAGTTATCCCCGCGGTCACACATGAGTGATCGTGCGCCGCGGCGGTGAAATTGCCTATCTTACAGGTGCTTTCAACACAGATGGGCACAGCCCCTAAAAATAGACCAGCCGACGCGTGATTGCCTGCCTGCCTGCCCGCCTGCCCGCCAAAAAAACAGCAGAGGAGGGGAATGGAGAGAAGGGAGAAAGGGAGGGAGGGAGGGGAGAGGGCTTTCTCTAAACAGCCAACAACAAACCCCATTTTTACGACTGACCTTCACATGGAGGTGTTTTCTACAGACTGATGCGAAACAAGTGATGAAGTCCTTTTTCATTTTTTTTGTGCTGGATTGTTGTTTTGCTGTTTTGTGTTGGGTGTTTAGCGGCGGGTCGGCTGCTTAAAATAATGTGATGCCTCGTTTCCTACCCTTGTGCAATCGTTCGCCCAGGGGAAACTGATAAGGTCAAATACAGCACTAATCTGGAAGTTGGTGACCCTACAAAAGCTGTAAAACTAAATTTCACGTTAGCAGAGCATGGGTGGTACAGCCCTGTACATCCCCTTGTACAACTCTGCTTAGCGGTTTTTTTGTTCGTTTGTTTTTTTGGGGCGGTATGCCTGAATGGTTGACACAGAGCCACCACCCAATGCCATTGATATTTCCATTTTACTGATGATTGGCCAGAGTGGACAGCAGAGTGGGACAGATAGGTGGGATTACTCTGTTTAACCTTTTGCACACACACACACACACACACACTCACACTCACATGCACGCACACACACACACACACACACACACACACACACACACACACACACACACACACACACACACACACACACACACACACACACACACACACACACACACACACACACACACACACACACACACACACACACGGTCACTATAGTCATGGGGCCTCATCATGTCTGCAATATGATGATAGGATCAGACTATGGTCATATCAACAAAAATGTGCAGGGGGCTAAAGGCAATTGCAGTGTAGTGAGCTTGTTTCAGTACGACGGGATTATTTGTTGTGAGCAAGGCTGACGCTTGCCAGGAGGCTGTTTCAGAATATGGGGAGCAGGGGCTTTAGGCACTGAGCTACAATTCTTTAGCAGAACCAGGTGGAGATACACAAGAGCAGACACACATCTTTTTTAAAGACTGAACGTAAGATTTTGCGCTATTTGTATTCTGAATGGAATAGTTCTTAACACAGTTGTGCACGCACGCACAGGATTTTCAAGCTCAAAATGTTTCATTTAGCAAACTAATAATATAATAAAATAAATAAATAAATAACTATAAATAAATAGAATAAATATAATAAATATAATTTCAACTCTCACATTCACATAACATTAATGTTAACATTAACACAACACACTTATTTGAACTCTCACACTCAATTTTCACAACTCTTTATCAGATCAGCAAAATTTTACATTACACCAACTTTCTGTCAGATTGCTTGGACCCTATACAGTTACACACAATTTGGAAAAAAAGTATTACTGAGTCTACATCATATGCACATGCATTAGGCTGGCTTCTGACCATGACCAGTAGCCTCTGCTAATTGGAAATTGTGGTTGTGCGCGTGGGAAATTACATGTCAGATGACTGAGTGGCGTGATGGTAGCAGAGGGGCTGTCAGTGACAAGGGAGAGGTCCTCTGTGTGTGTGAGTGTGCGTGTGCGTGTGCGTGTGCGTGTGCGTGCGTGTGTGTGTGCGTGTGTGTGTGTGTGTGTGTGTGTGTGTGTGTGTGAGTGTGTGTGTGTGTGTGTGTGTGTGTGTGTGTGCGTGTGCGTGCGTGTGTGTGTGTGTGCGCGCGTGTTTGCGTGTGTGGGCACGTACATACCTGCATGTGTGTGTATTCGTTTGTGTGTGTTGTGTGTGTGTGAGTGAGTGTGTGCCTGCATGTGTGTGTATTTGTTTGTGTGTGTTGTGAGTGAGTGAGTGTGTGTCTGCATGCGTGGGAATGTGTTTTCCTCTGTTGCCTGGTCTAATGGGGCTTGGCCCACTGCCACTGCAGCACAGCTGACAGCATGTGAACTGCACCTGAGTCAAGGAGTGTTAATTAACCTGTACCCATCTAGTGTATGTTTGTGGGAAAGACAGACAGGCAGACAATGAAAATGTGTGTGTGTGTGTGTGTGAGAGAGAGGGTGGTGGCGAGAGAGAGAGAGAGAGAGAGAGAGAGAGAGAGAGAGAGAGAGAGAGAGAGAGAGAGAGAGAGAGAGAGAGAGAGAGAGAGAGAGATTGTGTTTTTGTGCTTGTTTTTCGATCAAAACTATGTCTTTTGTTTCCTGCAAAGAGCCACAGAATGCTTGTTTTGTGTAGCAGCTACAGTAGGCCTTCTGTATGACTCATCTCTCTTGTCTGTATCCATCTGTATTTGTCTTCCAAAGCCATCATCTGCAGTCGGGGCGCTAAATCCAAGCAGAAGAATAACTTCAGATACGAAAGTGTGTTTACATTCTGGTTGTGAGGATGTTTGGCATATGTTTTTGTTTTTGCCTGTCTTACCCCCTTCCGTGTACCGGGGAAGAGCTTTGCGATGCAGACTCCATTCAGTGGGACTGAGATACAGAACTCGACTTTTTTCTTGCCTTTGTTTCTGGCTTTGTGCTAAGCTGTCGGTGGCAGGAGATCAAGACACACTGTACAGGTGCACTACAGGCAGGCACCGTAGACAGCCTTGGCCGGGCTCGGAACAAACAGAGAATCTCTAACAGGGAGAAGGTTCAGTCTGATTGGTTCCCATTGTAGCCAGTCAGCTTTGCATGCATACTGCAGTAACTATGGAGTGTCCACTAGTTGGCGAGCGTAGGTCAGTCCTTCATGTGGGAAAATGTATGGAATGGAGAGGGGAACCCCTATGCTAAATACATTGCTACTGCGATTTCCAGTCACAAATATTATCAACAAAACATTCCTGGTAAGCACTATGACTGTTGTTTAACAATAGGCTGTATTGACAAATCGTTCAGGTGTGTAGTTTTACAGCAGGTTAGAAGATTTCAACCTGTACTCGTTAGCATCCCGCTAATGTTTATGGGTTTGGCCCCATAAAAATTGAGCTTTGTGACCCAGTATATAATAATCTAGTGGCGCAAAATAATCGAAACGCTACTCAAATGGGGTCTTATTATTTCTAGCTTCGAACTTAATATTAATATTTCAGGACAAAAAATTATAAAAAATAACAAAAATTATAATGGTAGAAAAGCCATTCATTTTGCACTTAGGTAGGATTAGGGTTAGCCAGTTGTGGCTTCCATGAGTGAACACCCCCTGGTACAAAGTCATTTGAAAAGCCCCCCCCAACTCAATACAAACAATGTTATTGGGACTCAATTCTGCCCCCACCATTCCGTAGCCCTTTGACAACGGACCCCTTTATATTCCCCTGTCAGCTTCCCTGACTAAAGGCACTGGTTAATGGAAAGACCATTTTAGTGGACAGAATATGGCCGGGCAGAATACAAATGCAGCACACAATATTCTCACTGGAGAAAAAGAAGACAGACTGAGACTCTGTGGGGACCTCCATTGTGTTTTCCACCGTCCCCCACAGGCGGCTTCAACATAAATATGCATGCACCAGGGATCTTGTGCCCAATGCTAAACTCGAGCTGAAAAGACAGCATCCACTAATCAGCACTGGGATGGGATGGGGGGTGGGGGTGATGGTGGGGCTGCCTCTTTCAGCTGGGAACCACACAATTTTTCTAAAAGATGCCGACAAGGAAATGTCTCGTTAATTGGCTGAAGCTAAGTAGCAGCAATCAGGACGTCAGCCATGATGGTAGCGTAATGTCCTGAAGTCTCGAAAGGTTTTTTTGCGATGTACTCTAATCACCCGCCAGTATAATTGGCTCATCCATTCCGCCCCTCATTCTTTTACCAGACTGGTGTATTTGTGTGGTGAACACAAGCCTGGCTTGTAATGGCCGCCATGCATCACCCAGACGCCTGTTGTTAGAAGCTAGCGATGGTTAGCTAGTCAGGTAATACTGTGCTGCAAAGCACGTTCACCACATTTTA
>NC_085869.1:28958210-28975710 GCF_034702125.1 Engraulis encrasicolus | reverse complement strand
CTACCCTGAGCATGAGGCTCTTGTGCCCCTCTTTTACGGCTGCAGTAGTTACAGTGCAATGTTTTTGCCCATTGACTTTGCATGAAGTTATCTATCATGTTTTTTTACAACTGCAAGTGCTGGTTAAATCCACAGCAGAGTATAGCTACCGTGACAAAAGATTCCATATACAGTACCATGCTGAATTTCGTCGCCGTAACAAATCTGTATTTTGCATCTGCAGATTGTGTAAACATAAATAAAAACAACAAACAAAGAAAACAAACAAAATATCCACCATACCCGTACAAGAAAAAACATACCCGGTTCTAGGATGAGCTATCATTTAGGAGGGTGTTTAGGTTGCTGTTTTGGATGCTGTCTGTCACCTCCAAAAGCTGTGTCTGTGAGAGCCAGGCATGTGATCCACCTCGCCACTCTCCTCTCCTCTCCTCTCCTCCCTGGCTCTGTGTGACGCGTGTGCTGATTAGATTGCATGCGATAATGGGCCGTGATGACCAGCAGCTCTTCAGAAGGACGTGATGCTTCAGTGGGCACGTAACGTGGGCAAATTATACCTCTGAAGGCTGAACACAGCCACCTGCACCCTGCTCTCTCCTGCTCTCTCTCCTGCTCTCTCTTGCTCTCTCTGTCTTTGTCTCTGTCTCTCTCTCTGTCTCTCTGTCTCTCTCTGTCTCTCTCTCTCTCTCTCTCTCTCTGTCTCTCTCTCTCTTTACATTTTCTCTCTGTCATGTCTTTCCTGTCATCTCACTGTGTCTCTCTTTTGCTTCCCTCTCTTTCACTCCCACCGTCTCTCTTCCTTTCCTGTCAACTATCTCTCTCTCTCTCTCTCTCTCTCTTGCTTTTTCTCTCTGTCTATCTCTATCACTCTGCTGTCTTCGACCCCTGCTTTCTCTTTTCTTTCTCTCGCTTGTTCTTATTCTCTCTCTCTCTCTCTCTCTCTCTCTCTCTCTCTCTCTCTCTCTCTCTCTCTCTCTCTCTCTCTCTACCTCTCTACCTCTCTACCTCCCCCTGTCTCCCTCTCAGCCCCTGTGTATCTAGTTGAGGGGAGGGGTAGTGATGTATGTGGGAGGGGGATGAGGGGGTGTTGTTAGTGGGCTGTGCGGTGGGGAGTCTCCCTTCCCCTGGTGTCTCTCTGGAGGGCTGAGGGCTGGTGTTAGAGCCTCATCCTCAGCCTCAGCTCTTCCACCTGACCACACACTGCCATCTAGTGCAGAGCTGCCATGCTTACTGTCACACCAAAGGTGTGCATGCATTTGCTCCACTTGAACACATACGTACCTGGTGCACATATTCATACAGTACATACACATTGCGCACGAACACGCGCACGCACACGCGTTCACACACACGCGCACACACACACGCACACACACAAAAACACACACACGCGCGCATGCGCACACACACGCGCACGCATGCACACACACACACACACACACACACACACACACACACACACACACACACACACACACACACACACACACACACACACACACACACACACAAACACACAAACACACAAACACACACACTACGCACAAACGCACAGCAGCACACACATACTGTACAATATACATTTGGACACGTGCACACACATTTGCACGCATATGCATGTATGCACACGTGAATGCACATAGAGAGAGAGAGAGAGAGAGAGAGAGAGAGAGAGAGAGAGAGAGAGAGAGAATGTATTTGGCAGGATTGACATGATGGAATGTTAACCATTACAGCTGTGGAGGGGGGAAAAAGAAGAAACCGTTTTTTTTTTGTTCAATGTCACATGCACAAACACAGCTGCGAAAGTGGACAGAATGATCCAGAAACAGGAAAGCATAGCAGAGAAGGGGAATAAGACTGGCAAGTAGACGTGTGAGACCCATCAGCACCCAGACATGCCTGTTGAGGTAGCTGCTTCCAATTGCTCTGGAATGCTTGAGCAAAAGCCTGCTATTTTATTCTTAGCACTGAGGTCGGTAAATTCGATCTTTTGGAGAGGTGTTTTCTTCCCTTCTGTCTCTCTCGCCACCCACTTTCTTTTTTTCTCTTTTCTTGTCTGTTACTTTTCCTGTGTGCGTTGCCATTTCCTTTTTTCTTCTTTTCCGCGTTCTATTCACACCATACTTCTGTCTCTCTGTTGCTGTCTCCTAGTCCTCTCTCACTCCGTCTTCCACTGCCTATCTCTCCACCATGTCTTCTTTCTTGTGTCTGCACAAAGCACATCTGTTCCCATTCAAAGGGCTCTGCAAAACGGGACATTAAGGCATGTAGAGCACAGGACACAGAGCAGGGCTCAACTCACGGACAAAACTACAACACATGTTGCTAGTCTTATGCAGAGGTCTCAGGCGGGTTTTGTGGCATTTGTTTGCATTACATAACCTATTGATGAATTATCATTTTTTGTTGAATAGTAAAATTGTATGATAGGCCTACCCTTTTTTTCCATTTTGGAGCACTTAAGCAAATAGGGAAGCACATGTTTTTTTTCTTCCAGATTTTTAAAAGTGTGGTTTCATGACAAGGGCAATGGATATGTGCAAAAGAATTTTCCATTTCACTACCCACTGGGCTATCACATTGAGCCCCCAGCCACATACAGACATGCTAATGCTTTCAATGTCACCTCTCACTCCCCCTCCCGGCCCTCCGGTGCAGTGGTGGTGGTGATGGGGTGTTTAGATGGTGATGTTGATGGTGTCTGTGCCTGCACCGGCAGTGTGGTAGGCCTGGAGCAGGGCCGCTGACAGCTTTTGCCTGGCCCAGGACCAGAGGCGTCAAAAGTAAAGGTAAAAAGTCAACGTAAAAATCATGGTGTAAGTACAACACTAGCACATATCTGTTACACCATTTACTCCATTGACCCTTATGAAATTCATAGCTAGACGGTGTTGTTACTGAAAATCACAAAAAAACCACTAGAACCCACTAAAAGGACCCACCACAAACTTGATCCAATCATTGCAGTCAGCTGATCGTAAGACCAATACACAAGTCTACTGGTTACTCAGTGAAAGTTGGAGGGAATATGTCTTTCTTTGTTTGCCCTTTTACTTTTACTCTCTTGGGCCCGGGACAACTGACCCCTTTTCCCGCCCCTGTTGCCTCCCCTGCCCTGGAGGGGTAATATGTGCCAACATCAGAGTCTTGGAGTTGGGCAGCATGCCTCAGTGATCCCCTTACGCCGCCCGGCTAAAACAGCTTGGCAGCGTGCGTCCCTCAGCTCTTAGGTGGCAAGGCTGCGGCACTAAGAGGTCTGGGAGTTTATAGCCTGTGCAGCTCCACTATGACTCATTAGGCATCAAATGAAGGGGAAACAACACACACACACACACACACACACACACACACACACACACACATACACACACACACACACTCACACAAACCCACTCACACACGCATACACAAAGGCACACACACAGACACACATGCCCCCTGTAGACTGTGTGTGGGACTTCATAACAATCCAGAAGGGGTGACATGGAGATGGGGAAATTGTGTGGTTACTTAAAGCTTAATAGGAAAGACTCCACATATTCCAAAGAGCTGAAATGCTGAAGGACGTCTGATCATTTCTCAGTCATTAAAAAAACAATAGGTCATCTAAAGGTAGACTATATTATTGCCCACTGACTTCTTTACATAAATATTGTTCCAGCTATTATAATAATATACACGGTAAAACTTTTGTAACATTTTGTTCTCAGCCTCACTTATTATCTAAGGGGGTACCGTACATTCATTTTTAAACACACTAATATAACACTTTGTTTCCTTTTTGTTGTGGTGTACTTTACTTTCTGATTTCAAACAGTCCCACCAAGCCATCTGGTTTTTATGATCCAGTCTTATGTCTGGCCTCTGAGAATGTCATTGTCACTCCAATCAGATGCACCAGGCATCTGGTCCTCTTTGATGTGCTGTAGCCTGATGTCAATATGTTCTTTAATTATGCCCCTCTAATGCTGTACATCTAGCTTGCTGCTTCTCATCAGGGGATCTGCTGCTTCCCAGTGGGCATCAGAGAGCCCTTGAGGTGCATTGAGAAGGATGATGAACCAAAGAATGATGAACCACCTACAGTAGAACAGATTTAATTCATTTGAACACATTATAAGATGTAGCCTAATATTTTAAAGTTATAAGTATGCACACAAAAACAATTGTCACAAGTACTGGGTATAGTAAAATAAATGGAAGAAAAATGTAAAAAGAAGAAGAAAATGAAGACAATGATTATTTATGATGGTGGTGTTTTTCTTGTATTACATTATAAAGTTGTTGGATGTTGCCTACTGCTCGTTTCTTGGCCTTCTTGTTGGATGGTAGATTTTCTAGTCCTGCCACCCTTTCTTTATAGTATGACTGCGAAAGAAATGACCAAAATAGGCAGCTAATCACACATGTTCCTTCTTAAAAACATTCCTTATTTAGGGCACACCTCAATGTACGAGCGCACGCGCACACACACACACACACACACACACACACACACACACACACACACACACACACACACACACACACACACACACACACACACACACACACACACACACACACACACAGTTATACTTTTCTCATCTAAACATTCTCTTTCTCATCTCCATCTTCCTCTTCACTTTTCTGCACTCTCTGAATCTCTCTCCGCCCACCTCTTCTTATTCCTCTTCTTCCTCCCTCACTTTGTCCTTCTAGCACAGAATGGTACATCCATTAGGCATGGCAAAGCCCATGTCCATCATCCACCTAATTGCCTAGTTTCTCCCGTCTCTTTTGATGGTGGAAATGTAGAATACTTACTCATACCCACTAGACACTTACTGTAAGCACTTTTTATTCTACTCTGAACTAAATCAAGGAAGTGTGTGTGTGTGTGTGTGTATGTGTGTGTGTGTGTGTGTGTGTGTGTGTGTGTGTGTGTGTGTGTGTGTGTGTGTGTGTGTGTGTGTGTGTGTGTGTGTGTGTGTGTGTGTGTGTGTGTGTGTGTGTGTGTGTGTGTGTGTGTGTGCGTGTGTGTGAGTGTGTGTGTGTGATTTGTCTCAGTGACTCAGGCTCTTCTTGGCTGTGTCTTGCTCATCTGTGTATTGGAGACCCTTCTTGTCCACAAATACCAGTGTACTTCCATGCTGAAGGTGACCCACAATGTAGCGGTGATCACTGTACGTCCAGGAGTTGTCAGCAACACAACTTCATTACAGGAGCTTGGAGATGTTTCACCTTTCATTGATCAACCAAGATGTCACGTTTCTGACAGCCTTGCTTCGAGGACCTCAATGTATAAGAATCTTCAGACAGCTCTTGAAAGCTGTTTTACTTCACAACCACATACTGCATACCTCCTCTGGCTTTATAGAACAACTCTTCACTCTTCTCTAGTAGCTTAACCAAAGCCTCCTTCCCCATCTATCATGGCCACATTCCAGAGCCTTCTGCAATATAAGGGTCAAAGACGTGATGCCACTTTTTTGTGTTCCTATATGTTTAGTAGAAAAAGGTTAAAATTTGAAAATAGGCAAGGCAAGGCAAGTTTATTTATATTGCGCATTTCATACACAGGTGCAACTCAATGTGCTTCACAAAGTTAACAAATGTAAATGAAAGGAAACAGGGAAGAAAGAAGGAAATAAATTAGAGTCAGAAAACATTTAAAACATTAAGATAAAACATAAGGTAAAAATAATAATTAAATAAAAATTAAATAAACATAAAGATAATAATAATAAAAAAGAATGATGTGTAATTTAAGCTAGGGGAAAGCATCTGAGAACAGCTTTGTCTTGAGTCTAGATTTAAAGCTATCAATAGTGGGTGCATTGTTTTACGTCATCTGGAAGCTGGTTCCAAAGCTTTGAAGCATATAAGCTAAAGGCTGCCTCTCCACACTTTGTTTTGACTTTTGGAATCACCAGCAAATTCTTCTCCGTTGACCTTAGTGACCTGGTTGGTGTATACAGCTGAAACATATCCAGTAGATATGTGGGTCCCATTCCATTTAATGATTTAAACACAAGTAGCATTGCCTTAAAATCAATTCTGTAGCTTACTGGGAGCCAATGCAGCGATCTTAAAATTGGAGTAATGTGGTCAAACTTCCTTGTTTTTGTAAGAACCTTTGCTGTTGCATTTTGTACAAGTTGAAGCTGTTTAATGATCTTATTGGGGAGGCCAGTAAAAAGACTGTTACAGTAATCAACCTTACTAGAAATGAAGGCATGTATTAGCTTCTCCAGATCATGTTAGACATCAGGCCCCTAAATTTAGAGACGTTTTTTTTATGTGATAAAATGCAGACTAAGTAATAGCTTTCATGTGACTGTTGAAGTTTAGGTCACTGTCAATGAGGAGCCCAAGATTTTTAACTGTTTCCTTTGCTTTCAGTCCCTTCGTTTCATGGATAGTAGCAATCTTTTGTCTCTCCTCTCTTTTCCCAAATATAATTACTTCAGTTTTATCTGTGTTCAGCTGGAGGAAATTGTGAGACATCCATTTGTTAATTTGGTCCATGCAATGATAGAGTGATTCAAGGGGGTTGTAGTCATTGGGGGACATAGATAAGCTGGGTATCATCCGCATAGCTGTGGTAATTTATGGAGTTATTCTCGATAATGTGTCCCAGTGGCAACATATACAGATTGAACAGTAGTGGTCCCAGAATGGAACCCTGGGGGACCCCATAATTCAGAGACATCGGTGATGAGGTATGTCTTCCAATGGCGACAAAAAACTTCTTTGTTGTAAGTATGATTTTAACCAGTTGATCACTTTGCCTGTTAAGACAACCCAGTGTTCCAGTCTATGTAGTAGTATGGCATGATCAACTGTGTCGAAAGCTGCGCTTAAATCTAGTAGCACCAAGACGGATGATTTGCCAGCATCAGAATTCAATCTCATGTCATTCATAACTTTAATAAGAGCTGTTTCAGTGCTCTGGTAGGCACGGAAACCTGATGAAACTTATCAAAATAGACTCACAACATGCTTAAATACATTATCTTCTGAGGAACCTGGCATTTTTTGATAATAATGAGGGTATACATAAAAGCATGTCATAAACTAGTTTTTCATAATCCTACAATTGCCTTGTTTAACATTGACTAAAAGAAATGAGTATCATTTTCACAGATATTGCCACTAATTTGAGGAATTTAGTCACTAGTGTTCCTAAATTGTCAATGTAGAGCAGCGAACATTTGAGGAGCTATTTCGTTCATTTGTGCCAGAAGACCATGTCACAGGAAACAATATCATACAGAAGGAAGTCTGATTACATGGCATATCTGATACACTGCAAGGTTTGTAATGTTTCTTTAAATCTGGTTAATGTCCCATTTTCTGAGCATGGTCAGCAGCATTTACATGCAAATACTACAAAGTTAGGAAAAGGTTTAAAATGTAAAAAATCCTGTCCAAATAGTATAGATTTTAAAAATCTTTTTTGAAATCTCAACATTCAGATCACCAACTTTGCTTTGAGTTCCATTTGAAGGCCTATTAAGTTTGAATGAAAAATGTTCCATGTCAGATGATGCGAAGATGCAAACCATTTGACATACCCTTTTACATTCATATTACATGCCCTGTTACACATTGTATGTCTGTGAAATATGTGTATTGCAACATTTCATAATTTCACATTATTTGTCACTGACCCTTAAAGGGGCATTCCACCGGTGGAGACATGAATATGTATTGAAAGTGGGTCATATATGTAGTAAAATAGTAGCATACATTTCTAATTTGGTGCCTTCTTGGCCAAGAAAAGGCAGAAAATGACTTTTTAGTGCTTGTGGATTTGTGACAACAATGCTCAAGTTCCACAGGTCACACCCCTGTATTCTAAATTCTCTGGCCACACCCAGGCAGCTCTGACAGTGACTTACTGGAGCCTCAATGCCAGTGATTTCAAAAGCACTGACACACTGATCTGTGATAGATCTGTTAGCGCATTAGGTCCAACCCCCTAATGGCGGGGTTGAAAGGGTGGGGAAAAGGCTTGTAGTCTCAACAGAAATCCACCTACAATGATGCAAAATGACGATTTTGACATCATTGTAGGAGGAAGTGTTAAGAGGTGAATACAGATTTCTCCTGTCTCAGGGGTAATTGAGAGAGTGTTGTACGACCAGTATGACTGGGTGTCTAGCAATGGAAAGCCTAATGCAAATGGGTGGAGTGTCCCTGTAAAGGAATCTTCAACACATCAGCTCTGGTGAAACTGCTTACTTAACCCATTGTGTCCTGTAGCGACATACTGTATACGCTGCATTCAGGTTCTTGGTATTTGAGCGGTTTTATTGAAAATGTGGGTATGTTAGAGCTGAATGAACACATTCTAGTCCAAAATGAAGGTTTTAGTTTTTAAATGCAACTCATGTCATGTTTTTATGTGCTTCGGAGGCTGAGATATTTAGGTTTTAATAGGGAGAGGGCACCTTTTCCCAAAAAGAGCTTAGGCTAAAAGGTGCACTGTGTAGAATTGTGACCTAACTCTGTCCTCTTTTCTAGCACAGAAATGTGCCATAGCAACACATTAGACCCCCGATGGGTTGGTCTAATGTCACGCCATAGGGGCTAATCGTGGGGGAGCAGGGTCCTGGAGAAGTGAGGTCCATCATAGGGGAGCAGGGTCCTGGAGAAGTGAGGTCCCTCACAGGGGTGCAGGGTCCTGGAGAAGTGGGGTCCATCATAGGGGAGCAGGGTCCTGGAGAAGTGGGGTCCATCATAGGGGAGCAGGGTCCTGGAGAAGTGAGGTCCATCATAGGGGAGCAGGGTCCTGGAGAAGTGAGGTCCCTCACAGGGGAGCAGGGTCCTGGAGAAGTGAGGTCCATCATAGGGGAGCAGGGTCCTGGAGAAGTGGGGTCCATCACAGGGGAGCAGGGTCCTGGAGAAGCGGGGTCCATCACAGGGGAGCAGGGTCCTGGAGGGTCAGACACAAAGTCGTCAGATGCCACGCTCCCCAGCGAGACAGCAGGGGAGGGGCAGGGCGTAGGAGACAGCTCACTTCAGGCGGACATGAAGGCCTCGGAGCCCAAGGAGCTGCTGAGGGACTAAGCAAGGGAGGAGCATGCAGACAGCCGACTGACCTCTTCCATCATCATCTCTTTCCTCCTCCTCATCTCTCCTCCTAATCGCTCTCCTCTTCTCTCCTCCTCCTCCTCCTCCTACTCCACTCTCCTCCCCAAGCAGCAGCAGAAGAACTGACCTGCCATCCTCACTGCCCTTCTCCATCTCTTCATCCGTCCTCCCTTCTTCTTCTTCTCATTCTCCTCCACTTCATTCACTTCCTCCTGTTCTCGCTGCTCAGCTTTGTCTTCTCTGCATGCCTCCACCTGAGAGAATGGGGAAAATATTTATACTATATAAAACATGGAGGTTTTCAAATATGCAAAGTCAAGTCCTTAACTGAGTAGGTATTGCACATATGCTACTCATTGAAAGTATTGCTTATTGCCAAATTTTTTTCATTTTGTGAATATAAGTAAATAATAGATCAATATTTACTAGTATGACCAAAGGACAGTAATTTTTGCAGATACAAATGCCATTTTCAGGAACTTCAAAATGGGGGACCGTGGAGAATGTATGAAAATGCGATTTTCCCAGACATAATGAATACTTAGAATGTAATGGTGATGGTAGTATTTGTTAAAAAGGTAACATTTGTGAATGGGCAGCATGAATTCTGCAAATGAACTCCTAATATTACACAGTGGACCTTTAACATATACTACATACACAGTAAAATAAAAAAAGGCAGTAGCAGACGTCAGATTGGTACAAAGCTATGCTTGTATGAATTCATTTCATTTTTTTTGGTTTTGTTTGTTTTCTCAGTATTTTCTACAAATCCAGTACTAATTTTTTGCACATTAATTACCAATTATTCATTGGTTTATTCAATTCATATACGAGTGGCAATTAGTTGTGGTTGTACCACTTTACTTCTGCTACTAAAGACGTCAATGGCACATACTGTACCCTACCTCCACAACCAACCTTACTGAATCCTCGTTCGAAATCACCAGCTATAAAGCTCATCTGCCTTCTCATATGCCTCATCGGCCCTCTTCACAAACAACTATAAAGCTCCTCTGCATCTGCCTTCTTCACAAACACAAGCTACTGTATGAGCCTCTTCTGAATGCCTGTTCAAACACCCAGTATATACCATAGCTCTTCTGAAACATCCTACTCCACAAATGCCTGGTCTATTGCTCCACCAAGGCCCTCTACCTGGCAAGAGCGGGGCTCGCCCTCTGCACTGCATCTGTCAAAGGAGCCAACTATAGGTCTGTGTGTGAGCTTGCCTGTGTGTGTTTGTGTTTGTGTGTGTGTGTGGGTGGGTATGTGTATGGATCACGATGCCCATTGTGCCGCTTGGCCCATTGTGCCGGCTGCATTTTAAATAGACTATTCACCTGCACCAGTCTGCCAGCCAGCCACTGCTTTTTAATCACAGAATAATGAACGGGCTCAGAGTGGGTGAGCTGGCTGAATGCTAGAGAGAGAGAGAGCACTATGTCTTTCCTTTTATGCCCTTTTTTTAAAGGGCTCTTTCTCTCCTACACATGCACGCTATACAGACAGACAGCCCTTTTACAATGCCTTTTTTCAGTTTTGTCTTCATGTGTCAAACTTTGTGCTCTGGTGGCTGCTCTTTATGACTGGCCCCTTTGTCAGTCTTGATATTCTCGGGTTCTCTCTGTCTTCATTTCACCCTCTCTCTCTCCCCACTTATCCTTTTTTCTGCTCGTCTGTCTGTCTATCTGCCTGTCTCTCTCTGTCTCTCACTCTCCCTCTCTCCCTCTCTCCCTCTCTCTCTCTCTCTCTCTCTCTCTCTCTCTCTCTCTCTCTCTCTCTCTCTCTCTCTCTCTCTCTCTCTCTCTCTCTCTCTCTCTCTCCCACACACACGCAAGCCAAAGTACACTCTCATCGGCAGAGGACACAGAGTTCTGACAGGAAGAAGGTGTGTGTGTGTGTGTGTGTGTGTGTGTGTGTGTGTGTGTGTGTGTGTGTGTGTGTGTGTGTGTGTGTGTGTGTGTGTGTGTGTGTGTGTGTGTGTGTGTGTGTGTGTGTGTGTGTGTGTGTGTGTGTGTGTGTGTGTGTGTGTGTGTGTGCGCTTGGATGTCTCTATGTCTGTGAGAGTGAGTCCCTTTTAAAAGACAGAGATGAAAGGAGTTGGCTTCCGGCTTCCCCACGGCACACCTGCGAGATTTAAAGGAGCTTTTTTTCCCTCGCTCAAAGGGCTCTCTGAAGACTGGCCTGTTGTCATGCTTATACGGATAGACACTAAAGCACTATCTGGAGAGAGCAAACGATACAATCCACATACAGACACCCTGCCACCTTACCCAGCTTCCTTGCTGCCTCTCTCACCAACGGTTATCTGGCTGTCTGTCCATCTGTAGGCCAGGACAGCACCGATTGCTTGTCGTTACATCAGTATCTGCATCAATATTGAAGTCATATCCTCCACCAATGCTCTCCCTTGCATGCGATAGGAAATAATAATATGCAAAGTAGACCCAAGAGGAAAAAAGAAGCAGGATATGAACGATGTACCGGTAGCTGCAATATGCGGGTGATAAGGCTGCTTCTTTGTAAAGTATAACTACACCATTGTTTGTCTGGTTATAGTATATACATTTCACACATTATAATCAAAGTGTGTAGTAGAAACTATAGTTTATCATCAGAAGGGGCTTATGTGCAATAATGGTCAAGCATCAAACAGTAACAAAACACCTCAACGTATCATGGTGGCTGAAGCATAGCGATGCATAGCCTTGTGACTCTACGCATACGGGTTCAGATGCTTCAACTACTGTATGTAAGCTCTCTGAGGCCTAGTGTAGACTGAAAGAATTCATAGTGTGTATACCCTTCCCAGGGGCGCTGATAAAATGTTGGGCCCCATGAAAGATTCAAATTTTGGGCCCCCAAAATGACAAATTATGTTATCAGCATCCTTCCAGGGCCCAGTCACAGCTGTTGGGCCCTTAGAATCTGTAACACCTTACCCCCCCCTCGTGGCACACATGACTCTTCCCATTGTATTCTGAATTCTGAAAGAAATTGTATTCTGAAAGTTGAAAGAGGCAAGGCAGGGGCGCGCGACAGGTGTCTCTGCAGGTGCCTTAGTATACGGCCTACCGAGTTACAACCTACCAAACTATTGACTCATATGACATAATGTGTAGTGTGTGTTTGGTGCAGGCAAGAAGAAGGAGGCAAGAAGAGCAAGGTTGACCAAACTGACCTAAATGAGAGATTAATACACATGTACAGTACTGCAGGTGTGACCAGGATAGCGCTTATGCGTTTGTCATCTTTTCATTTAATTTTGCTCAAGTTGGTGAACGGCTGAGTTACAGCACACTATTATCTGCTATGCACATTGCATCGATGCCACACTAAGCTAACATTTCATTTTGCAATTGTATACAGTAGATACTAGCACTCCATAACAACTGCTGAAACAACTGTAGTGTTTCACTTATTATTCCCCTTCTTCACTATGTCGAAATGGTGTGTGTGTGTGTGTGTGTGTGTGTGTGTGTGTGTGTGTGTGTGTGTGTGTGTGTGTGTGTGTGTGTGTGTGTGTGTGTGTGTGTGTGTGTGTGTGTGTGTGTGTGTGTGTGTGTGTGTGTGTGGTATGGCCAGGTACAGAGAGTGAGAGTGGTGCTGTGTCATCCTTTCCTCTCCTTATTATTTATCCTGGTATGTCTTTTTTCAGCCCTCTTTGCGAATGCACCATGCCCATATTCACTTTGCTCATGCCTTCAGCTGGCTGCTAAGACGCTTGCATGTCCCTGGTGTGTGCGTGCGTGCGTGCGTGCGTGCGTGCGTGCGTGCGTGCGTGCGTGTGTGTATGGTAAGGCCAGGTATAGAGAGTGAGAGTGCTGCTGTGTCGTTCATCCAAGCCTAAAATTGGAAGGACGGTGTGAAAAGCAGAGATGAGTCTGACTCTGAGGCGGGGATGAGGAATTCTGAGGCAAGGATGAGGCAAGTGGCTCTGCCTGCTTAATGTGTCTGACGGTGGCGACAGCAGCAGTCTTCACATGAGAATTAGATACGGTACAGGGCATCCTAAATCAACATATACGCACACTTGATATTTTTATAAAGTAGGTGTTTATTCAAATTCATGTAATTTTTGAAGTGCAATAGAATTCACAGGCATAAATGTATTATTTTGTCTCAAACTGATATTCATTCCGGTCCAGATATGTCTGACAACGACAATTGCAAACAGTTCCCCTGATGTTTTTGTGCATATACTTTCTATGGCTACCTTCACTTGCAGTTATTGTTTCAGGCAATAGGATAGGCTGTAGATATCAGTTTGCCCAGAGTCTCTGTTATATTCCATTTGTCACCAATATTGCAATGCCTTAATCTGTTACTTAACACTCTCTGTAATGCCATAGCAATATTGTTATGATGTAGTTGAGTCTTTTTAGCAAAGAGTGGGCCAAAAGAGGCTACTTTGACTGAGAAGGATGACAGCAGCAATAACAGTAGCAAAAGCAACAGTCTCCGGCAGGCCCCTGCGGCCCTGCCACATGTGATTTATGCCCAATGTGTGCCCTGATCCATCTCAGGACATAGAGCCGTGCCATGTCTCACTAGTCCACCCTGAGACATGCGCCCCAACATACACTACAATAAGTGGCCTCAGCTGCTACTGCACTGAAAAAAGTGGCATGTGAGAAGATAAATTAAAACAAATGAACTTTTCATGGAGGGTCATGCTTTTACATGATGAACTTAATGTCTAGAGCAAGGTAAGGGAGGGTCAAGGTTGTGGAAAGGTTGCCATCACACAGTTGTGTGGAAGGCATGTTAATGTTCATGCCTTTGCCCTGTAAAGGAGGGGATATATTAGGTGCACTGTGTAAGATTTTTAGTTGTTTATTTCCAGAATTCTTGCTACACATTCACTAATGTTACCTTTTTCATGAATACTTACCACCACCATAAAAATTCTAAGTATTCATTATGACTGGGAAAATTGCACTTTTCATACATGAAAAGGGGGATCTTCTTCTCCATGGTCTGCCATTTTGAATTTCCAGAAATAGACATTTTTAGCTGCAAAAAATGACGGTACTTGGGCCATACTAGAAAACATTAGTTTACTACTTAGTTAGCTTTCATGAAAAGATCAAATTTGGCAATAGGCAAACCCAGTTTCAATGAGCTGCATAGTTGCAGTACCTTTTTTGACCATTTCCTGCACAGTGCACCTTTAATTAATGTGTGAGATGGACACAGCTTCAGAGCCAACATGATGTCCAAAAATTCTGTTTTCCTGGACACGGATGTTAAGGACACAAAATCTCTTTTGGAGACGGAAGTATTTTCCGTGATGGACACACAGAAGTGCTCTCTCTATAGTCCAACAGTTTTATGTTTCCACAGCTTTGTGCTTTCTCATGATTTTTCTAATTTCAAATATTTTTTCTAAAAAAAAAACATTTCTTACTGACAGGTTAGGGTTAGGGATTGTTTTGGTCTGGGCACAGTATTCTTAGTATTATTATTCATAGTATTCTTTCATTCATTATATGAATTGATAGCCTATCAACCAACTGGAAAAGGTATTTCTCAAAAATATGTCTTTAATGACAGGTTAAGGTTAGGGAATGTTTTGGTCAGGGCACAACTTAAATTGCTATAAGCAGTATTTTGTTTAGGATTAGCATTTGGTATCTATTTTCTAATGATAGAGTTAACACAGTGCTGTGGGAATATAGAAAGCACTCCCGTGTGCCCATCACGGAAAACAATTCCGTGCCCAGGAGCACAGAATTTCGGCAAAATCTGTGCTGCTGGACACGGATTTCGTGTCCTTAACATCCGTGTCCAGGAGCATGAAATGTTTGGAGATCAGGCTGTCAGGGCATGTGGTGCATGGGCGAGGCCAATACACTCATACACTGATCATGAAAGAGTTGAAGTATGCAATTAATCCTGTTTTTTTTATCACCGGACAGATGGTGCACACTCTAATGCATTGGTTAATAGTTTGGTTAAACTATGTGGGATACACGTTTAATGTTATTTATTTCTTTACTAACTTACTTACTTACTTACTTAATAACTAACTTACATACTTATTCATTTATTTACATTTGTACAATCTGAAAAGCACATTTAAACAGTGGAGATGCTTTTTTGTGTTTTACATGTATTGGTTACACAGAATGCAATAATGAAAGTAAACATAGTTCTTCAAAAACACAAACATTAATGTGTGAATAGTTGTGTGAAGTATTTAAGCATGATTTGCTTTTAGGTTGCTTCGCGCTCTGCACATAAACTGCACCATAGTGAATACCGTGGAGTCATGTCCCAGAGATTAATGTGCTACTACTGCAGTGAAATTGAGGGAATGAGAGTGTTTCTCACACTGTTCTTTATGTGTAAATTGGCCTGTATCTTCAGATCAATGTGCGAAGGAAGGAGGGGTGGAGAGGGGATGCACTGCAGGTTGCTCTACCACGCTCATGCAATGGCGGCACAAGTGATCCGATATGTGTGTACCACACCTGTTGTTTATCGATTGATGTTATTGATCAGGTCCAAAGGGCAGTGTATTTGCAAGCTGTATCAATGCACGAGATTACGCTCCTTTGTTCTTTGTTGCCGTACAGAACTGAAAGCTGGGAACTGAGAACTGAGACCAGAGAGGGCATCCCTGCTACAGAAAAGCCCAAAGCTCAAAGCCAACAGATCTGAATTTGCCCACAGCCCACAGATCTGCTTTTTCTGCTTTTTAAATAGTAATGTCTAAGCAGTATCTGTGCCAATGGTGGTGCTTGCTTGTATCACAAACTGAACGATTGTTTCACTAAGCTGTCCCCCACTAACAAAGCCTGGATGATGTGATGCAGCAGGACTGTGGCTTAGTAAGTGAGTGTGGGTGATTTTGCTCTTTAAAATGGTCCTGTGGTACTCCTTATGCCAGCGTGTGGGCATGGGGATGGCAGATAAGGCTAAAGTTGGATAAATCAAATCCAGGCTGAGGTCATGGTTAGCTGGAGGCCATTTATGGCTTTGTTGTGTGTAGGGTATTTTATCATTACTGTCCTTTAAATGTTATTTTTATGTTTTGGTTTGTGCAGTGGTGGTGGCGGGTCATAGTTTAAGTACCAAATGTATTCCTCGCTTCCACTCTTTATTTCAAAAGCTGTCCGTGGGCTGTTTTCCACTCATTTTCCTTCGTGTTTGCATAATGTCTTGGTATCTTTTGCTCTTACCTCATTACTTTATTTCTTTCATCGCCCCCTTCCTTTCTTTGCCACTTTTTCATGTCCCCTTCTACCCCCTTTCTTTCTTGCTTGCTTTCTTTACTTTGTCATATAATCTGTTTATGTTTTTTATTATCTAACAATCTCCTTCCCTCTGAATCATGCACATCACCCTCTCTGGAGAGATAGCGTGTGTAAATCAGAAGCAGAGCAGCAGCTGTGTGTGTGTGTGTGCGTGCGTGCGTGCGTGTGTGCGTGCGTGCGTGCGTGCGTGCGTGCGTGCGTGCCTGCGTGCCTGCGTGCCTGCGTGCCTGCGTGCGTGCCTGCATGTGTGTGTGTGCGTGCATGCGTGTGTGGCTGCGTGCGCGCATGTAGCTGCATCCGTGCATGTGTGTGTGTGTGTGCATGTGTGAGAGAGTGCTGTTCTCCCGTGCAGAAGGGTTCTCTACTGATTGGGACCTTAGGGAGCAGAGAGAGAGAGAGAGAGAGAGAGAGAGAGAGAGAGAGAGAGAGAGAGAGAGAGAGAGAGAGAGAGAGAGAGAGAGAGAGAGAAATGGACAGAGGAGAGTGGGGGAAGACATGGGTAGAGGAATTTGGAGGGAGCGAGAGAGGGGAAGATGAAGAGGAGAGAGGAAAGAGGGAGGAGTGGATGCAGTGATGCATAGAACTGGTGTTGGCTGAAAAAGGACTAACGAAGACTACACAACCGCAGCCAGCTACACCATGGTGCCAGCATGTTGAGAATTTGTTAAAACAAGAGCTGATGAATTAAACCAGCCTGATCTCCAAAAGATTCGTGCTCCTGGACACGGATGTTAAGGACACGAAATCCGTGTCCAGGAGCACGGATTTTGCCAAAATTCCGTGTTCCTGGACACGGAATAGTTTTCCGTGCTCCTGGACACGGAATTGTTTTCTGTGATGGGCACATGGAAGTGCTTTCTATAGGCTATTACCACAGCACTGTGTAACTCTATCATTAGAAAAAACATACCAAATGCTAATCCTAAACAAAATAATGCTATAGCAATTTAAGTTGTGCCCTGACCAAAACATTCCCTAACCTTAACCCGTCATTAAAGACATATTTTTGAGAAATACCTTTTCCAGTTGGTTGCTGCTATCAAATTCATATAATGAATGAAAGAAAACTAGCTATGCCCAGACCAAAACAGTCCCTCACCCTAACCTGTCAGTGGGAAATGTTTTTTTTATTTTTTAGAAAAATCCTGAGA
>NC_085869.1:28948210-28950710 GCF_034702125.1 Engraulis encrasicolus | reverse complement strand
GTCTGTGTGTGCGTCTGTGTGTGTTTGTGTGTGTGTGTGTGTGTGTGTGTATGTGTGTGCACGCGTGTGTGCCTGCTTGTGTGTGTGTGTGTCTGTATGTGTCTGTATGTGTGTTCGTTCGTGTATGTGCGTGTGTGTGCATGCAGGGAGAGTTTCATGAAGCAGTTCATTGATCGTCAGCAGCAGGACCCCAGCTGCCTGTTCAGACGGCTCCCCTCGGCATCCTCCTCCTCCTGCGACCACTCCAAGAGGTCGGCCATAGAGGACAGCAGATACATCGACCAGAAGGTACCCTCAAACACACACACACACACACACACACACACACACACACACACACACACACACACACACACACACACACACACACACACACACACACACACACACACACATACACACACACACACACACACACACCAGTCTGTAGAGCACACATACACAGCATCAGCACCACAGACAAGATAATCTGTTCCCTATCCCAGAGACTGCCCATGAGCCATAACAAACGTATTGACCAGTAGATCCCCAATTTCCTAATCTCCATCCATATCCCAGTCCCACAACACCCGCCACACAGTGCATCTGATCCCAATGCTGCAGGCAGATGTACACAGTGAAAAGTACTCTGAGAGTACTCTGAGACCAAACTCACTCTAGAAGATGCTAAATTGACTCTTTAAGTGTTGAATTGACACTGAGTCTTTTTTACTGTGTAGGATATTGCAAATTCATGGACCGGGAACCTCAGCCGCATATCAGTAGTCCAGCCCCACAGCAACATGGCTGCATGTAACTGCACTGCCCAGCACAATAGTACAGTGCAGAGAGAGGAATACTACAGTGTTTCTCTCTCAACGTTTTTCAGACACTTTAGACACTTACCTAACTCCACTCGCCATTCTATTCCTTTCACCACACAGCAGGAGGTTGTCAGTATTTATTTAGAAATGTGGAATCAAAAAAGTGAGTGAAGACTCTAGGCCATGACAAAAGTTGTCTAAACTTTTATTGGTACTGTGTTACAACGGTCATACAGTAGCCTACTACAGAATGGTACAACTTTGTTCCAAGTCCTCTATAAATGAAATGAAGAAGAAAATCTTATCTAAATATGCCAAAGTCGTGAGTGAGGACTGAAAAAATTATGTGTTTGGTGGACCTACATATTTGATGGTCTTACATTAGATGTTTATTCTTCAATGAGCAATAGGTTTTTCATGACCAGCATATACAGTATATTTTAGCAAGACCACACAGTTGAAAATGCTGTGTGAATTTAACACTTACAGAGTGCTCTGGGACCAAATGCAATCTAGAATATGTTATATTGACTCTCTTAGTGTTTAAGTAACACTGCATTTTGTGATGTGTATAACCATACAATTTTACAATATCATGATGTGGGACTGACTGACCCATCCTCCACTGTTCTCCCCAGCTGCGCAGATCCACATTCAGCATCCGGGCACGCAATCTTCTGGAGAAGGAGACGACCGTCAACAAAATTTTAAGGTAAGGCCTCTACATGCACCGAAGATAAGTGGTAATGATAGCGCCGTTCTGATAAACAATTTCAGTGCTATTCAGCTGTTTCGGTATCGTTCTTTTTTGGCTTTCTTTTATGGTAGCGAGAGAGAAAAACAAATTCTGCGTGTGATGCACCGGAACAAATGTGTGTGTTAATTACAAGGCTGTCTTTCAGACTGAAAAATAAAGGAAATAAATAAGAGTCGTTCAGAGGGAGAATGAAAAACGGAACTCTCACTAGGTGAAAAAGAAACCCTGAGAAAAGTACTATCAACTCTGATGGAAAAATGAATAACACTTTATTTTAAGGTTCACGTGTTAGCCCTTAATGCATGCCTAACTGTCTGAAAAAGTGGTTTATAGCAAACATGTGAAGCAAAGTTAGATGTGTTTTTGTTAGGTGTTAGATATGTATTCATAAATGTCTTGTTCACCACCTATAAGGCCCTTATTATTGATATAATTGTAATAAGGTCCTAGTAGGCCATTGGTACTTGTCTTATAAGTAGAGATGCACCGGATCCTGATTTTTAGGATCCTGCCAGATACCGGATCCACTGCTTAAGATCCTGCCGAATCCGGAACCGGATACCGGATCCTACGAAAGGGTTGAAACACATAGCCAACTCGCACCCGTAGGCCCTTTTTATTACTTTGGCGCAAACTGTTTTTAAGACTCATTGGCTTACTGCCACACTGCCTTCAACGACCGCTTCCAAAGCGCTTTCACTCCATGCAGCGATTGGGGTTGTGAAAGACTGACTGAAAAGCCTAGACTACGTAAAAAGTAGAGATGCCCCAGATCCTGTTTTTTAGGTAACTGCCGGATACCGGATCCACTGCTTAAGATCCTGCCGGATCCGGATAGTCTGAAAAACCCTATTATCCTGCCGGATCCGGAACCGGATCTTGGATCCTGTACATCTCTACTTATAAGTCACATATACAAACATTAATCGGACATGTTCAG
>NC_085869.1:28910710-28945710 GCF_034702125.1 Engraulis encrasicolus | reverse complement strand
GATGGCACATGCATGGCACAGAGGAATAACACACAGACACACACGCACACACACACACACACACACACACACACACACACACACACACACACACACACACACACACACACACACACACACACACACACACACACACACACACACACACACACACACACACACGCGCGCGCGCGCGCACACACAAACCCGTGACACTCGGGCCCTTGGGGGAAGGCCTCAGCTGTCGTTGGATCTGGTTTTCTTCCACCGGCAACTTCATGTTCATCATTCTGTTTGAGGTACCAAGGATTCACACCTGTCAGACGGATGGTTGGCTGAAAATATATGAGTAAAACAACAGCAACACAAGAAGAAGGTCACAAGTAACTAGATTGCATTCTCACAGAAAATGGTGGAAGCGGGCTTGCCTTTTGGGGCAGAGATGAGCAGATTTATTTTTGATATCTCTATCCCTAAATTAAAAACAAACTACTGCAGTGTATTGAGACAACAAAGCTAAAAGAAATACTGGAAAAAATCAATCCACCCAATCAGAAGTTATGGGCCAAACAATTCAGCCATCTTGGATTCAGCCATCTTGAAAGTGTTGTAGCTCCACGTTTTGGGGATATACTGAATGACAGACATGGTATTTTAAGTTGGCTAAGGAACACTGCATGTGATATAATTTTGAAAATCAACATGGGTCCGAGTGGGATTTGAACTCACAACCTCCATATATCTAATCCAGCACCTTTGCCATTGATACTAAATGACATATATGGTATTTTAAGTTGGCTAAGGAACACTGCATATGATATCATTTTGAAAATCAACATGGCTTCGGGTGGGGTTCGAACTCTCAACGTCCATATCTCTAATCCAGCACCTTTGCCATTGAGCCAAGCAGCTGGCTGTCATAAACATTCCAGCAAGACAATATCAGATTGCATTGAAGAGCTGAACAATAGACTTCTAGAATGGTAGTTGCAGGTGCTCGTTAAGAATAGAATGTTGAGAGAAAGTGAAAGTTGAGATGGAACCTTTTATTGGCAGCACCTGTTCTGATTGACTGTATGGCAGTTAGAATGGTGCTCTAAGGCAGAGGGCAGAATCGAAAACAGTTTCTAGGTCTTTAGCTTGCTGTTGTTAAAAAACTAAAAAGAATTGGCACATGTCCTGTTCACAGATTGGAGTCATACGTGTGATCTTTCTAACAGTCTTTGAATGAAGTTTATAGGTTAAACGGTTCAGTCACAAATGGACCTCTTGTGGAAGATGTGCTGACCTCTTCAGAAAGGCACTTCAAGAGTCAATGGGAAAAGCCATTGGGCCAGCCCCCCAGTTTTTACACACCTGCCATTTAAAAAGTAATGGGAGTTGGGACATGACACTTTCACAGTTTGGAGACATCTCATAGAGCTTGATAACAACGCGTCAACTACACTTCTAGGTGAAAGTGTTGATGTTTTATGGCCGAAAAAGCCTCCTGCACTCTGATCTGTAGAGTGACGGAACACTGTCTCCTGAAGGTTCTACCATTTTTTTCTATGGGGACCCAAATTTGCACAAAATCGCCAAAAACGGAAAAACAACAAGAGACACGGACACGCTATAGCAGAACAAATGATCTCCAAGCCGAGCCGGTCCTTTTAGTGTTTGAACGGTGTCTCTATCTCGAAAGGCCTAGGAGGAGATCCATTTTCTTTTTTTACTGCCCTGCACAAGAAAGCAACAAAGCAAGCAAGCAAGCATAAACGTACTTAGAGATTGCTATAATCGGGCCTTGCTCTGCAAGCCCGCTTAATAATAAACTGTACTTAGAGATTACTAAAATCGGGCCTTGCTCTGCAAGCCCGCTTAATAAGTAGTGCATACCAAAAGTGAATGTGCAGCTGCAATTCGTGATTGTATTTGACTACTGTGGTGCTGAATGACGGAAGGATAAGAGAGGCTAAAGGAAATTTAGATGTTATAGCTGTTAGCCATGTCTGTTCTTCGGTTACAAATACAACTACAGTGTCTGTAACGGTTTACAGACCATTTAACCCACTAAGACATGGCCCCCGTTATGAATTAGCTGTTACCTAAATGGCAATTACCAAAGTCCTAATGTGTCACTAATGGCCCTGTGCACTGTCATAGTGGTCTAGCACCATGGATGGTAGTATTTTTTCGGCTGTGTGTGTGTGTGTGTGTGTGTGTGTGTGTGTGTGTGTGTGTGTGTGTGTGTGTGTGTGTGTGTGTGTGTGTGTGTGTGTGTGTGTGTGTGTGTGTGTGTGTGTGTGTGTGTGTGTGTGTGTGTGTGTGTGTGTGTGTGTGTGTGTGTGTGTGTGTTGTTTCCTAAAGAACCTGCACTAAACAGTGTATCCTAAGTGTTCATGTGTGTGTGTGTGTGTGTGTGTGTGTGTGTGTGTGTGTGTGTGTGTGTGTGTGTGTGTGTGTGTGTGTGTGTGTGTGTGTGTGTGTGTGTGTGTGTGTGTGTGTGTGTGTGTGTGTGTGTGTGTGTGTGTTGTTCTTGTTGTTTCCTATAGAGCCTGCACTAGACAGCGTATGCTGAGTGGTTCTCTAGAGGGGCAGCCGGCCAAGGAGCGCTCCATTCTGGGAGTTCAGCACCACATCCGACAGGAGCGCAGGTGTGTTACGTACGCACATGCGCACGCATGCACACACACACACACATACACACACATGCAAGCACAAACACACGCACACACATATCTGCATGCACATACTACATATATACAGAAAGGCACACAGGCACCCTCAGAAGAATCATATGCATACACACAGACCCATACAAACGCAAACGCACGCACAAACACACACACACACACACACACACACACACACACACACACACACACACACACACACACACACACACACACACACACACACACACACACACACACACACACACACACACACACACACACACACACAGGCTAACAAAGCTGACTCTGCCCTTTCTCTGTCTGCACTTCTCTTGCTTTGTTTAATGATGTCGGTTCAACCTTCACTGACCTCTCTGCTTTCTGCTTCGTACTGTACGAATACGTGTACGTGTGTGTGTGTGTGTGTGTCTGTGAGTGTGCGTGTGCGTGTGCGTGCATGTGTGTTTGTGTGTGTGCATGTGTGTGTGTGCGCGCACTCGTTTGTGTGCTGTATGTGTGTGTGTGTGCTGTATGTGTGTGTGTGTGTGTGCGTGTGCGTGTGCGTGTGCGTGTGCGTGCGTGCGTGTGTGTGTGTGTGCGGGCACGCGTTTGTGTGTATATGTGTGTGTGTGTGTGTTGTTGAAGTTTACCGTCTTGGTCTCTACTTCTTGCATGTTCAAAATCCGAGTCAAAGGAATCAAAAACTCCAAAAGCCAAATTAATCTATTTATTTTCTAAAATTACCAAATAACAAAATGACCACCACTGGTAATATCCAGAATACCAGCAATGGCCCATACACAGTAAACACTACAGCTTTCCAGAACTGCAGAGTCTACTACATAAAAATGACAATCACAGCGAAAGCATTACGGAACGTTCCGGAGATCCTAACCTTCTCTCGCCCTGACCGATAACAAAAATTAGGACCTACTGAATATCCCCTATCTGTTGGTATTTATGGTTTGTGGGTGTATGGGTGTGGTTATGTGTAAGCAATTACGTGATTTGTTAGTTAACCCAGAATATGCCTAATCTGTGTCGATTGTAAGCTGCTGTCTTCATTTCCGGGTGGGCCTTGATTTCATCACTCTTGGTCTCCATGACCTCATCTGTAGACTTCCTGAGTTCTGTAACGTTAATCAAGCAATACACATACAACAGCACATTCTTTTGACATATTTGAGGGTCCTTGGCTCTGAAAAGATTGAAATCCAATGTTAGTCGTTTGCCCATTGTCACCTACTCCTGGCCTCCTAAAAAGGATTAAGTCAAATAGTTTCGCTTCTGAGTGACATCACTGTATCCTGTGCAGAAAGAATGATACTTCAAGGAGTTTGGTATGGACTTCAGACTTATTCAGAAAATAAGCAATCAGTTAATCAAACATCACATGACAGCTTTCAGCTTGTCTCACAACAATGTTTGATGAGTTCTGTAGGCTCTCCTAAAAGGAATGGGCAATTACTCAACATCTTCATCTCATGATTGTCACATGGGGTCATTGGGCCTACTCAGTGGTTTGAGTGCCCATCAACAGAACACATTTATTTTAATGTTTTTAATCATAACCAAATATTGTAGAATTTCCTGCAAACACAAATGAATACCTGAACAACTTGCTGTAAGACAATGCATTATATTTCAGGACCTCAGAATCTAGCCTATTTTCCAACAGTCCCTTTCGTGAGGTCATAATTAATATGACCTCATCAAATTTGTTAGACCTCAGTGTTAGACTCTGTAACCAACATGACCACATAGCTTTCCTTGGTCAACTTCTCTTGTCCATTTCTGGAACCTAAGTTGCTTGCCTCAGAAACCTAGTGCAAAGAGAATACCACATCATTTGCTCATCACCCAATTTGTCATTGCACCAAGACATTATATTAATGTGGAAACCACAGTGAGTTCCATTGCCGAAGGCTGTGGAAAAATGTAAAGGGTTAGAAATACAAACAAATAAACAAATATGTAAAAGACAAATTAAATAATTCATAATAACAATAATAATTATAAAAATCCTCCACTGCTTATCCTCCTGCTATAACAAAACCTAAAATTGAAATTTTTCCATTCAATACCACCAATTTTCGCAACATTGGGACCCCCTTTTCCACTACCAGTTCCTTGAGGTGTTATACGGCAGTTTCTTATTGTTAGGCTACGTTGAATGGTGGCGTCTCCTGTGGGACCCCGTTTCATTATAAAGCATCATCAAATACCACAATGTAAAAGGAAACATGTTAGCGTTAGTAGGGTTAGTATTAGTGGTGTTAGTGATAGTAGTGCCCCGCATGCATTAAGCTGCAGGCTTATGCCTTTCCCCATTCTTTGCGCTTCCGCAAGCTTGTTTCAATGTAACCCTGTGCGCCTTTCCCTCAAGGTGAATATTGTGTGTAATTCGCTCAACTCGGTTCGGTCTACTGCGCTCAATAGCTTTTGGAAGGAGCCAATTTCAATTCCTCGTCTCCTGTCTCGTTGGTTCCTCTTCCATCTGCAACCTGTGTGGAGAAATCTGACATCAAAGTAATTAGTTTATCGTAATATGGTTTACATTGCAACGTGCGAAATCTTCATGTTCGAACCTAGCGTTGGTCCAGGGCTTACTGTTTGCCTAGTTTCTTACTGACCTCAGGACCATGAGTCAGAGTGTTGACCCAGCTCATAATTGTATGTAGGCCTATACCAACCTTACCAATTTGCTCTTGGGCGTTTGGTCCAAATCCGTATGGGTATGCGTTCCACAATCCACCAATGTGTCCAAGTTCATTGCAACAGTGTTTTTTTCTTTTTCTTTCAAACCACAGACCTTCTGCCAAAGTTATTTTACCAGCCCGGAGACAACGGTCTCCCATTCATGTCCTCTACCAACCATCAGTGTTTTGGCCACACGGCCCCCAACCAGTCCATCAGTTATTTCCAAATGGTCACTCACATCAAAATCTTTTCCGAAGACGCCCTTTCGTGCTCTCTCCAAATCCTTTCCATATCGAACGTTCTCTGTGGAAAAAATCCTTGATTTCCGATGTCCTTGTGAGAAGCTTGCACTGCTGCCAAACGTTCTTTGTTACCTTTTCCATAGTGAACCCCTGTAAAACCATGGCCTTGTTTCCTCATTGCCGCATAACCGCTTCCAATCTTTACCAACCTCCAACACTCAACAATGTGTTTTCCAACACCCTTTGTTATCTGTCGTTATTTCCTTAATGTAGGCTATGTATGTGATGTGTGGTGTACTGCAGTCTTTTCTCAAATCTCGTCTGTCTTAAGTCGAGTCCAGTGTCACGGTCGCACATGTAGGCCTAGGCCTAATATGCCTATCTCCCCCTTTCTTCTGAAATAACACGCCGTGTTGTTTCAGAAGAACCCACAACAATTGTGTAACCAGGTACACCGCACAGTTAATGTCTGAACGGTAATCGTAAAAAATCTTAATAATAAAAAATAAAAATAAAAACCTCAAAATATCCATAGGTCTAAGGAGTAGGCCTATTCCTGTTGTGACAAACAGAACAAACAATAAAAAATCATTTGTCAAATCAATGTACAGAGAGTATTGGGAAGGCCATCGTGTTTTTAGCTAATTATGTTTGTTCAGTCAGTATTGTGTACTCTTATACAAACTTCCGCGTGGTGTTGGGTAGACTATGTGTAGCTTATAATGCAATGTGTATAATTCAACCCCAGCAGCCACCCCTTCTTGCCCAATGTAGATGTAGGGTAAACAGTCCCACTGATTCCCAATAACTGTCTTAAACACGCCTGTGCGTATGTTTTCATCTTAATCAATGTTACGTGGTAGGGGTCAGATAAAAGGGATATGGGTGTATAAATGGCACCCAAGGGCGTCACTTCTGGTGTGAGTTAAGCAGTAGTGTTACCGAACAAACTTGTCATAGTCTTTCAATTTCTCATAGGCCAGAAGGGGTCCCCCAACCCTTCTCCTTTGTGAGCTCTAGGTCCCAATCCCGTTTGCGTATTGTCCTTGGGATAGGCTTGCTCCGGCTCCAGTGTGCGCTTGGTGTGCTTGTGCTTGTTTTTTTCTCTGGTTTCAGCTTTGAAGTAGGTGCAGTGCCCTCCGTGTTGTGTAGGCATTCCACTGGCAGTCTCTCACTCAGTGCCCGGTCCCACTATAAGCAAAACACCCCCATACATGACCCTACCTTGGGCATCGCTACTCCCTGTTCCCCGTCCTCTGAATCCCACCACGTTGTCCCTAACCCCTTAATGAAATTGGACCAACTTCAGGCTTGGATGAAGAATGTGTGACTGCTGTGTTGTAACATAAGTTGTATCAATTGTTTCGATTCCGTCGCTCTTTTGGACTCAGCTAATTGCAACTTAACTAGTTGTGTATGTGCTGTATCAGTGCTTAGTTTCTCTTCCTCGCGTTTTACACTATACTGTTTCATGTGGTGCTTGAGATGGCGTTCCCAGTATTCTGTAGTACTATAGGGCAAATTTGGATCATTTAACATCGTTTCTCGTACCGGCTTTGGGATTGCTTCTAGAATGGCCATTCTGAACATAGCAGTTTGCAGCTTGTCAGAGCTTGGATGGTTTCCGGCTATGTCTGTCCAAAATTCCTTACTTTTTGCTCCATCGGGCACTGGGTGACGTTTACGCATTGCAGTGCCTATGTCAGCTGCGTATAACGCAAATGGGTATGAATCTGGCAAAAGGCTCGTTCTTGCTTCTGTTTCCACTATCTGTAATTCCCACGCGCTTGTTTGTTTTCATAACAGTGCGCGCCAATCGCCAATCGTTATCTTTTGTGACATATAGCCTAGCTTTCATCAATTTGGACAACCACGGTGCACCCCTTTCGACGGGTGAAGGCGTTTTTTTCCAGGATCGAATTCATGTCAGTAAAACTAAACGGCTTATAGCCTATTCATCCACTCTGTTCTTTTTCTCCACCGGATATATTCCAACTGTCTTGGTTGGGCCTTTACGTGAAAAAAAATATCCTTCTCATGTTCGTATTCGACCTTTGCACATGCACTCTCAAAAGTCCAAACAAACACACACACAAACAAACAACTGGCCAGTAGTCACACATTCTTTAGACACATATAGGGCCCATTGACATACAATGGCAGACAAACACAGACCACCTATGTAGCCTAGTCTACACGTTAGTAAACACAAAGTGCGTATCCTGTGACATTAATTGCTCACAGATTAAACAGATTCCATCTCTTTGTTTCTCCAATGAATGGCCAAGCAACGCTCTCAATATCTCCTCCCACTGTTCCGAAACAGTGATCCACCTCATTTTATCCTTCTCTCGTAATTCTGACTCCAAATTTAATACATTTCCTCCGTACACCCTGCCTTCAGCAGAATGACCACTCATTTCGTACTCGCTAGTACGTTACTCACTTCTCGTAATTCTGACTCCAAATTCAATACATTCCCTCCGTACATCCTGCCTTCAGCAGAATGACCACTCATTTCGTACTCGCTAGTACGTTACTCACTTCTCAAACACTCGCGCAAACACGCTCTCACATACACACGGGTACCCGGTCCACACACTAAGGTTCACAGCTCAGTCCTGATATCAATAATTACCAGAGTGAAACCTAACCAAAAGAAAACAAATCAAAATAATAAAACAATAGGCCTATTCGTTGAACTCCAAGCTCAACAGCGCGCGGATCTCCCTGATGCGTATCAGTAACTACTTTGGGAGGGTCCCAGACCCTCCAGAGGTCCCAGACCTCTCCGATCCAGACCTCACTTACTTCCTGATGAACCCCAGGTTCTCCTCCAGTTGAGATTACTCGACCCCTTCTGTTTTTACCGGATTGAGGAAGCCTCGATGACCGCTATTACCAAATTTACCTTTCAGACATTTCATCTTCAAGGGGGAAACACCGAACTGCCCTCTGACTTCCGATAAAAGCCCCTCACTCTCAACTCGACCAAATTCACAACTGACGACCATCTGGACCGCAAAAAGTTCCGTTCACATTCAACCGTTCTTTCAGGGCAGATATTTCAACAACCTTCTGTCTAACCTCCAAGGTTCTTGTCTAGTTGAGATTCGCAGATCCCAGATCTCTTCGATTTTTAACAGATGGGGAAACCTTGATGTCCGCAATTACTTGTTACATAGTTAGATGGGCTATTTCGAACCCAATCCTCCCACGGGGAAGCACCAAACTCCTCTATTACTGTACACCTGATAAAGCCCTCATTCCCTAGCCTAGCGCAGCCAGACCCGTACAGCAAAAAGCTGTACCAGGGTCTAGGAGAGCTGGGCAGCAGTGTAGGCGGGATAAACGGTTGCTTCAGCACTCAACGTCACGCAATTGGATGGCAAACAACCAATCCCCACACACTTCTGTGTAACGTCACAGCTGTCTCGTACACGCCACACGCCCCTTTGTAGTTGAAGCGGCAATTTCGAGCCGTCGTAGCAGTGAATTCGTGTGATGACCACAGCCACAAAGAAGTTTCCTAATAAATCGTGTTTTCACTTATACAGTTCAAAAATGCATCGTTTTCAACCACATGGCCCTCCTTGATCAATCAGCGAAATGTCGAGCAATTTGGAGCTTGTTAAATGGTTATATTTATGATTGTTGTCAACATGGCATGTTCGGTGTTAGCTAGCTAGCTGTATACCCCATTGACAGTAAATGGTATACCCATAACTAATGCATGGCTAGCCGCTAGGTCGGTAGACCAGGTGTCATTCCCATCTATTTAGTAAGCGACTTTCAAAGCTCCCAAATGTCTCGTTTTTAATGACATGGATCTTATTAGAATTTGGGGCAGGCATATAATACAAGGCTGGATACCTAGCTCTGCTATTGACGACAGGTTAGCTAGCCACTAGCGAGGGCCTCTTTGTAGGTGAAGCGGCGACTTCCAGCCGTCGTAGCAGTGAATTCGTGTGATGACCACAGCCACAAACAAGTTTCCTAATAAATCGTGTTTTCACTTATACAGTTCAAAAATGCCTCGTTTTCAACCACGTGACCCTCCTTGATCAATCAGCAAAATGTCGAGCAATTTGGGGCTTGTTAAATGGTTATATTTATGATTGTTGTCAACATGGCATGTTAAGCGTTAGCTAGCCAGGTACCCATAACTTTCCCGGATTGTCGCTCCCAACGCAGGACGCTCCCCGGTCAGCACGCTCCCACTAGCCAGACTATCGACCCCACCGCCATATAACGGAGCTAGTTATCTTTTTGATGTTAGTTTTTTGTTTCTAACCCTTTTTTTTCTAAGACTAACCCTAACCTAACCCTAACCTGGATACCTAGGTCTGTGTTGTTGACGACAGGTTAGCTAGCCACTAGCTTGGTAGACTCGGTGTCATTCCCATCTATTTAGTAAGCTACTCAAAGACTTCCAAAGCTCCCAAATGTCTCGTTTTTAATGGCATGTGTCTTGTTAGAAATTGGGGCAGCAATTTCATTCTACACCTACAGTAGTGGTCTGATAATAACGTGTGACTATCTGGTTCTGTAAAATGCTCAACTTAGCTTACCGAGCTAGTTTAAAACATCGAATGATCAAATGGTAATGTGTTGAGATCTATTTGTGCCCCATAAGTTCATGGTGTATTATTACATCAATCCATGTCAGCCACGAAATGTATTATCATCCAGGCTTTTTAAATTAAGTAAACACTTTCGTGCTGTACGTAGCACGGACGGACACCATGCTTCTTCTTAGAAAGTTTCCTGTTTACTAGGTAGCCCGGCCCCCCTCGCGATTTAATTGGCCCTGTCATCGGATAACTTTCAGCCTCGCAAAACGACCGGGGTCCGCTAGACTGCCCCCGGGAGCAAATTCAATTTGCGGTCGCTAGGGGCGTCTAGATTTCTAGGCTACTCATTCCCAACTTAGACTATGTGCAAACCACAACATGTAATACAGTCAAAGACAATACCAAACAAACAAATAGGCCTAATGATGCTTTCGCTGTCGCCGTCAAATACAAGGAGGCATATGCAACAGAGTAACAACACACAATTTGGAATAGCCAATCGCAGAATTTGATTTAACTGGTTTCTGCTTACCTGGTTGTGTGGCCACGATTCGTTGTTGTCACCCGACTGCGATATCCTCCAGGAAAGAAAAAAATAAATCCTATTGTGAAAAGTAAAATGTTCTTCAAAAGAAAAAATATATTTTTAATTCCTTTTGCTCGAATCACGTCGGCCGTTAACAAGTTGTTGAAGTTTACCGTCTTGGTCTCTACTTCTTGCATGTTCAAAATCCGAGTCAAAGGAATCAAAAACTCCAAAAGCCAAATTAATCTATTTATTTTCTAAAATTACCAAATAACAAAATGACCACCACTGGTAATATCCAGAATACCAGCAATGGCCCATACACAGCAAACACTACAGCTTTCCAGAACTGCAGAGTCTACTACATAAAAATGACAATCACAGCGAAAGCATTACGGAACGTTCCGGAGATCCTAACCTTCTCTCGCCCTGACCGATAACAAAAATTAGGACCTACTGAATATCCCCTATCTGTTGGTATTTATGGTTTGTGGGTGTATGGGTGTGGTTATGTGTAAGCAATTACGTGATTTGTTAGTTAACCCAGAATATGCCTAATCTGTGTCGATTGTAAGCTGCTGTCTTCATTTCCGGGTGGGCCTTGATTTCATCACTCTTGGTCTCCATGACCTCATCTGTAGACTTCCTGAGTTCTGTAACGTTAATCAAGCAATACACATACAACAGCACATTCTTTTGACATATTTGAGGGTCCTTGGCTCTGAAAAGATTGAAATCCAATGTTAGTCGTTTGCCCATTGTCACCTACTCCTGGCCTCCTAAAAAGGATTAAGTCAAATAGTTTCGCTTCTGAGTGACATCACTGTATCCTGTGCAGAAAGAATGATACTTCAAGGAGTTTGGTATGGACTTCAGACTTATTCAGAAAATAAGCAATCAGTTAATCAAACATCACATGACAGCTTTCAGCTTGTCTCACAACAATGTTTGATGAGTTCTGTAGGCTCTCCTAAAAGGAATGGGCAATTACTCAACATCTTCATCTCATGATTGTCACATGGGGTCATTGGGCCTACTCAGTGGTTTGAGTGCCCATCAACAGAACACATTTATTTTAATGTTTTTAATCATAACCAAATATTGTAGAATTTCCTGCAAACACAAATGAATACCTGAACAACTTGCTGTAAGACAATGCATTATATTTCAGGACCTCAGAATCTAGCCTATTTTCCAACAGTGTGTGTATGCGTGTGTGTGTGTGTGTGTGTGTGTATGCGTGTGTGTGTGTGTGTGTGTGTTTTAGCTGTGCTCCTGCTGATGTTGATAAAGTAAGTATATGTGACCCCTGCTCTCCTCTCCTCGGCTCAGATCCCTAAGGCACGGCTCAACCAGCCAGAGAATCACGCGGGGGAAGTCCCTGGAAACCCTAACCCAAGATGTGAGTACTTACTCACTCACAGGTCACACACATACACCACACCACACCACACCACCACACCACACACACACACACACACCACCACACCACACACACACACACAAACACACACACACACACACACACACACACACACACACACACACACACACACACACACACACACACACACACACACACACACACACACACACACACACACACACACACACACTCTCTCTCTCTCTCTCTCCCTCTCTCTCTCTCTCTCTCTCTCTCTCTCTCTCTCTCTCTCTCCCTCTCTCTCTCTCCTCTCTCTCTCTCTCTCTCTCTCTCTCTCTCACACACACACACACACACACACACACACACACACACACACACACACACAGACACACACACACACACACACACACACACACACACACACACTATTCTCATTACTCTGCACAGTGTAGAGCAGGGTACAGTGCACAGTGAAGGCATGCACTCTTCTCCTTGTATCGCCTCTGTTACGTTCAGTCACATCTGCATTTCTGTATGGGATACACATGAAAGCACAATGGAGTCTGGCTCAATGAGCTATACCATAGGGTTTCCTGGCTGTGGGAAAGGGGGATCTGTTACACTAAGCAAATCTGCTCAGGGTGGCAGTCATGTGCCGAGGGCTGCTGACAGCCTTTCTTTGGCTGGGCCCAGAACAAAGTCATTTGAAAGGGTTCCCCCACCCAATACATAGAATGCAATGATGATCAATTATGAGCCTCCTCTCTTCCTGGGCATGGGACAACAGACCTGTGTGTCTGGGCTCTGCATACACCCTCAGGAAAGAGGAACAGACTTTTGGTTTGGCTGGCGATAAAGCTGGTTTGGTCAATGATTTCTGTGTTTGATCAGTTGTGCATTATTCCCTCCCATGATCCAATTCTCACACCACTCGAACATGCTGCGATACTGCAGTGCACTCACACCCACACATGCACTCAAGCACGCATGCTATACAAACCTGTGTGATGTGATGCCCTTTTGCTTCTCAACCTTTTTGGTCTCATGTACATACCGCCTAATGCTGCGTCCAGACCAAGGGCGACCTACGCTGCCTGGTAGCGGAGGTAGCAGAAGAAGTTTCGCCATGAATTTGCTTTATTCGCTCGGGACGTGACATTGACATGTTTGATTCAGCTTATTACATAACGACTCTGCCTTGACAGCACTCCAGCACAGTCCGATACCGCAACGCCCAGAGAGAAGACAGTGAGATCAAGATGATCCAGGAGAAGAAAGAACAGGCCGAGATGAAACGGTACACACACGCATGCACACACAGACATGCTTTCAAGTGTTCCCACGTAGGCTGATGTTTTAAAATTGGCCTTCTGGGTGGGTGTGTGTGTGTGTGGTGTGTGTGTGTGTGTGTGTGTGTGTGTGTGTGTGTGTGTGTGTGTGTGTGTGTGTGTGTTTTGGGGCGGAGGGGGGGGGGGGTTCTGTCCCATATATTGTACATAATGACTCTGGTCTGTCCTAAACAGAAAAGTCCAGGAGGAGGAGTTGCGTGAGAACCACCCCTACTTCGACAAGCCCCTCTTCATCGTGGGCAGAGAGCACCGCTTCAGGACCTTCTGCAGGACCATCGTGAGAGCCAGATTCAATGTGTGAGTCTCAGTACCACCACGACCACTCCCAATACCCCGGTAGCCCAACGAGAGAGAGAGAGAGAGAGAGAAAGAGAGAGAGGGGGGGGGGGGGTAAAGACAGAGTGAGATAGAGAAAAGAATGAGATATAGAAGTAGTGTGATTTACTGTAGGGAGGGAAATAATGTGTACGTAGGTCCCATCTCCACACCACACCACAGCAGCCCCACCAACCAGTCTTAACTTTAAAAGCTCTGCAGAGAAGAAGGAGAGGGAGTTAGAGAAGGAGAGAAGTGGGGTTCACCACTGAGAGAACAGAAAGTGATTCAGAGAGATAGACATTAGAGGAGTAGAGAGAGAATGAAAGAGGATGGAGAGAGAGATGGAGGGAGAGATAGACAACAAACTACCCCCCTGGAGAGAGCTAGAGATGGGGATAAAGGAGTATAGTGAAGGGAGAAAGAAAGAGATTGAGAGAGGGGAGATAGCGCTAAGGGATGGAGTGCTTGACAGAGGGAGAAAAAACAAGCTGTGCTTGCAGAATCCACCACAATGACCAATCCCACCAGTCAGAACTCTCCCCCTCTCTGTTCGCTGCAATCTTTCAGACTCTGAGTTGTATTCCTACTGTAAATGTGTACAGTATCTATCAATTTATCACTAAAAGTCTGACTTTGATGATGTTTGGAAGTCTGGGTGAGGAAATAATGATGTCAGAATTTGTGTAATGTATTATACATGTGGTTTTCATACTAATAAAATTAAATGGAATAGTGTTTTTAAAACGATTAACCCCTTTATCCAGAGTCCAATGTTCAAATTATCCAATCCAATGTCACCAAAACTGTAATGATGCCGTTTTAATCTGTTACTTTAGGCTCTCGGTAATGACAGTACTGACAGCAGTGTTAAACTCATTCAGTGCCAGCCATTTTCAAATTCAGACCGGGGGGTTGCCAGGCTTTTTTCAACATTTGAGTGTTTTTTTCAAGAGTTCTTTCTCCATGTGAACAACAAACATACCAGATCAACGTGTTAGGCCCGATCCCCATTAAAAAAAACGCAAATTACTTGATAATCAAGTCTTTGGCACTGTGCCATGCATTCTGAAAAGACTTGTTTTCAAGTCCATGGCACACAAAGAGCTACTATGATGCAATTTACTCTTTTAAAGGTACACTGTGTGAGATTTTTAGTTGTTTATTCCCAGAATTCATGCTACCCATTCACTGATGTTACCTTTTTCATGAATACTTACCACCACCATCAAATTCTAAGTATTCATTATGACTGGAAAAATTGCACTTTTCATACATGAAAAGGGGGATCTTCTCCAAGGTCCGCCATTTTGAATTTCCAGAAATAACCATTTTTAGCTGCAGGAATGACTGTACTTGGGCCATACAAGAAAATATTAGCTTATTACTTAGTAAACTTTCATGAAAACATCACATTTTGCAACAGGCAACCCAGTTTCAATGAGCATCATAGTTGCAGCACCTTTTTTGACCATTTCCTGCACCATTTCCTGTGTCTTTAAGAATACAGGGAACAGGCCCGATGGTGGTAGACTGGCTCTCACGCAGACCCTTTGTGCTTCGTGCATCTTCGTTAAAGTAACAACCATCGTGAGAACCAAGTTACGATGGTGGGCCCACCTGCACAAAGAGGCTTCACATTTTGCGAATAACTGTTATGTGCACTGTTTGTCATATTGCATTCCATTATTGATTGGAAATAGTTGAAGGCTAGCCTGCTTTGAATGTTTGAAGGCCAGCCATTTTATTTGTGTTTGTGGTTCACAGGATGAAACCAGACCCCATCACTGGAGCTGTGAAGCACACCAAGTATCACCAGCTGTAGTGAGTGTTTATCGCTTTCATATCCAGCCTCTCTGATGGCATTATCCCCTACCGTCCTGTAATTCTACCCTAAAACCTCAGCTACAAAAACACACACACACACACACACACACACACACACACACACACACACACACACACACACACACACACACACACACACACACACACACACACACACACACACACACACACACACACACACACACACACACACACACACACACACAAGAGCAAGAGTGTGTGTGAGAGAGAGAGATACACACTTCCTGCTCAAGCATTATGTTGCTAATATTACAAATACATTTCCTATTTCTGTCATTTGGTGATATACTGTCTCAATACTGCAGCAAATTATGCAAAAAGAAAATGAGATTATGTTATTTTTTTTATCAGGTTTCAAGAACAGTGAGAGAGATAGAGGATGGTGTTTGTGTGTGTATGTATGTATGTGTGCGTGCGTGCGTGCGTGTGTGTGTGTGATATGGCTCTAAGCTCCAAGAGCCTGGTGCGAGGGAGGTTATGTAAGGAAATGTATTGTGGAGCAGCTTATGGAAATTGGGCCTCAGTTGCACCATGGCCCATTTCTATTTCTACTGAGCACGGAGACAGTACTGCAGCCCTGCATGGCATGCGCTTGGTTGTGTGTGTGTGTGTGTGTGTGTGTGTGTGTGTGTGTGTGTGTGTGTGTGTGTGTGTGTGTGTGTGTGTGTGTGTGTGTGTGTGTGTGTGTGTGTGTGTGTGTGTGTGTGTGTGTGTGTGTGTGCGCGTGCGTGCGTGCATGCCTGCGTGAATAAGTGAGTGTGTGTGAATGAGCGCGTGCGTGTATGTGTACATGCATACTGTATGTGCAGACATGAGACACGATTGAGTAAGTGAATGAGTGTGTGTGTGTGCCTATGCGCGTGTGCATTTGCATGTCATTTCTCCAAGTATGCCGATGCACATGTGTTGTGTAATATCCTGTAGTGATCTCCTGGGGATGGTCACCTACCTGGACTGGGTGATGATCGTGGTCACCATCTGTTCCTGCATCTCTATGATGTTTGAGTCGCCCTTCACCCGCATCATGCATGTGCCCACCTTGCAGGTAGCCAGCCACACGCCACTCCTCCTCCTCCTCCTCCTCGTCCTCCTCCTCCTCCTCCTCCTCCTCCTCCTCCTCCTCCTCCTCCTCCTCCTTCACCTCTGCCTCTTCTTCCTCCTCTTCCTACCCTTTCACCCTCTAGCCCCTTCCTCCTGTTCCCCCTCTTCTGCCCCTCCTCCTTGCCCTCCACCTATTCCTGTTCTAATGCTCTCCTCCTCCTCTTCTTCATGCTCCTCCTCCCTCCTCCTCCTACCCCTGCTCTAATGCCCTCCTCCTCCTCCTCCTCCTACACCTCCTCCTGCTCCTCCTCTTCCTCATCCTATTTCTTCTCTACTGTTCTCTTCCTCCTCCACCTCTATTCCTGCTCTACCTCTCCTCCTCCTCCTCTTATTCCTGCTCTCCTCCTCCTCCCTCCTCCTCCTCCTATTCCTGCTCTGATGCTCTCCAAATGAATAAATGAATAAACACTCCTCTCCTGCACTCACCTGCACCGTTTTTTATTACAATATCTTTCCCTTTTTCTCTCACTCTCTTGTGTGCATGGGGGTCACATGGGGGATTTTACGTGATCCTAACTCTCTCAGTAGGATTTGGCAGTGAGGGTGGTGAAAATGTACCCATTTTTGTTCTTTTGGGTACTGTTGTATGTAAAAACTGAGCGTGTTGTACACTGTGGGTCTTCACTGGTGAATACTCTTCATCAAGGCAACAGAACAAAGCCTATAATGGTAGCAATAAAAACAACAACAAAAAGTAAAAATAAAATGCTAGCATTTAAAAAAAAAAAACATCAATTAATGCATAAGATGGAGAATTGTCAACATAATAACTGTTAAACCCAAGCTACATTATTGTTTTGGAGGAAAATGATCATTTAAAATTGGACCCATGCAACAAATCTCAAACAGTCTTGGGACAGGGCCAAATAATGTTGTAATAACTCTTGAACGTGAACTTAGATGCCATTCATTTTTTGCAGTCCTTCAAATGGTTTAAAAGCAGAGCAGAGGGGTAAAATGAATAACGTTCTTCTTTCTTTTTCTTGTCCAGCAATTTTTCTGCTGATCTCTGCTGAGAGCTTTTCTCTCTGACTTTGAAACATTTCAATACCAGTCTCTTTTAGAAGACATTTGATTGTCTTTCTGTCTCTCTGTCTATCTGCCCCCTGCTCTTGTGTGTGTGTGTGTGTGTGTGTGTGTGTGTGTGTGTGTGTGCGTGCGTGCGTGCGTGCGTGCGTGCGTGCGTGCGTGCGTGCGTGCGTGCTTGCGTGTGTGCGTGCATGTGTGTGTGTGTTGATGATGATGATGATGATGATGATGATGATGATGATGATGATGATGAATGGTCCTCAGATTGGCGAGTACGTGTTTGTGATCTTCATGAGCATCGAGCTGAACCTGAAGATCATGGCTGACGGCCTCTTCTTCACCCCCACCGCTGTCATCAGGGACTTTGGTGGAGTCATGGACATCTTTATTTACCTGGTGAGGCTGTCAGGGTCAGGGAACTTGCTTATAGTGGTTATAATAATACAGAAAAATTAAATATAATATACTAAAGTCCTACATAATAATAAAATACTAAAATTATCTTTAAAGTTCCAGTTTGGAACATCGTTTTTATAACTGAAATGTTGGATGGAACATTGAATGTCGGGCAGCCATGGCCTAGTCGTTAGAGAGGTGGTCTGAAGATCAGAGGGTTGTAGGTTCAAATCCCACCCTGACTGTACCTCTCCCAATTCCTCCATCCATAGCTGAAGTGCTCTTGAGCAAGGGACTGTAACCAATACCCTCTAAGTCAGTGTTTCCCAACCAGGGGTACGTGTACCACTAGGGGTACGCGAGCACACCTCAGGGGGTACGTGGAGAATGGAGCACAGTCATATTGGGATAAAGGAATAGATGTAGAGAGCATGGGCTAGGGGTACTTGAGGTACAACAAAAAGGCTTAGGGGGTACGCGAGTCAAGAAAGGTTGGGAAACACTGGTCTAAGTAACTGTAAGTCGCTTTGGATGAAAACATCAACTAAATGTAATGTATTGCAATGTAATGAATGTAAGAGTTCCACATGCGGAATGGAAAATGCCACAGAATTTCAACATATCTTCGCCCCTTGAACGCTGTCACTCACTAACAAGTTTGGTGAAAGCCTTTGTCTATTTCTTTTTCTCTCTTTTTTGTCCGTTTAAACTTTTTGAACTTGTTTAATGACTCATTTCAACGGGCCATTTATTCTTCAGGGCTGCGTGTTTACTTCGGCTTCTGTTTAGACTTCATTTCATGATGGCTTTTTCAACATTTTCCTTTCTTCTGTAAACACAATTTGCATATTCAAAATGTGAAATTAGAAGTGTGTGTGTGTGTGTGTGTTTGTGTGTGTGTGTGTGTGTGTGTGTGTGTGTGTGTGTGTGTGTGTGTGTGTGTGTGTGTGTGTGTGTGTGTGTGTGTGTGTGTGTGTGTGTGTGTGTGTGTGTGTGTGTGTGTGTGTGTGTGCACGAGCAACGCAAGTCTGTGTATAAAAAGTCAATGAGTTTATTTTGATGGGTTATGCAAGGCCATAACGCTTGAAGAAAATACTGAAGTAAATGAGATCTTGTGTTCCAGATCAGCAGATTCCATACAGCTGAAGAGTGCCACCATAGATCATTACGTCTTTTGGGAGTGCGGTCTCAGTTGAACAAGAGCGGAACCTCTTGTACTAAGCAGAGTGGAAGACTGTTAGTAAGAGACTACAGTATTTGCCTAGGTGTGAACCTGTAGTGTGTTCCAGTGCAGACAATACAATAGCTATATGTCTCTCATGTTTACCCACTCCTTTAACCGTGAATACCACCTTGATATGGTTAATGAGTTGAAGAGTTCAGATGCAAAACCCCCTAACTCCATTTCTGAAGACCTGCACTTCTATATTTTTAGAGAACCCCGATGTTGGTTTGGTTTACATTCATGTACTTGATAATACATATCAATAGTTATATTACATAAACAAAATAATAAAAATATGCAATTTTGATAACTTTGTATTAAATAAAAATGAATTAAGATTATTTTCTGAAATGGCACTTAGGGGTTTTTGCATCTGAACTCTTCAGTTATTTCCCTGCTAGTTAGAGTAACATAAAATTCTTTCAGCTGAGAGAGCAGCTGCTGTCTCGGTAAGGGGTGAGGTAAAGCTTTCCTCTGTCCCTGCTATAGGTCAAGGACATGTCTCTCTGCTATGCCCACAACTCGGTTGAGAGAAATGTCCCTCTGCTCTTGCTGTAGGGGACTGATATTTCCCTCTCCTCCAGGCGTAGATCATTTGAGAGAAATGCCCCTCCTCTCTTGCCATAAGTCAAAAAAGGGAAAGGCCCCTCTGCTTTTGCCGTAGGTCATCTCAAGGAAATATCCCTCTTCTCTTACCGTAGGTCCGGTGACACATGTTTCACACCCTGTCCCTCTGCTCTTGCTGTAGGTGATTGACATGTCCCTTTGCTCCTGCCATAGGTGAGCCTGATCTTCCTATGAATCAGGTCAAGGATAATTCCCTGCCGATGTCATACAAAAGAAAGTGAAAAGCCCCATGTTCTTGCTGTAGGTGATTAAAAATCGTTCCTCTCCTCACGCTGTACTGTACTGCTTCCAAACATAATGTCACTGTATTTATATAGTGACAATAAAAACACTCTACTCTACTCTACTCCACTCTCTCTACGGAACCTGATCTTCCTGGGCGTCGAGAATTATTCCTGCTAATGTCTTACCAAAAATGCCTCTATGCTCTTGCCATAGCACTGAAATGTCCCTCTGCTCTTGCCGTACTGCAGGTGAGCCTGATCTTCCTGTGCTGGCTGCCCAACAACGTGCCCCCGGAGTCGGGCGCCCAGCTGCTGATGATGCTGCGCGCGCTGCGGCCCCTGCGCATCTTCAAGCTGGTGCCCCAGATGAGGAAGGTGGTGCGCGAGCTGCTCAAGGGCTTCAAAGAGATCTTCCTGGTAGGTGGAGGAGAGGAGGAACCTGGCCTCCAGATGGTGGTGGTGGTGGTGTTTGTGTGTGTGTGTGTGTGTGTGTGTGTGTGTGTGTGTGTGTGTGTGTGTGTGTGTGTGTGTGTGTGTGTGTGTGTGTGTGTGTGTGTGTGTGTGTGTGTGTGTGTGTGTGTGTGTGTGTGTGTGTGTGTGTGTGTGCACGTGCACGTGCATGTGCGTACTTGTGCTTGTGTGTGTGTGTGTGTGTGTGTGTGTGTGTGTGTGTGTGTGTGTGTGTGTGTGTGTGTGTGTGTGTGTGTGTGTGTGTGTGTGTGTGTGTGTGTGTGTGTGAGTGGTTCCAGTGTTTCAGAAAGTTCAAGACTCAAGACATAGCACAGCACAGATTCCCAGCATGCTGTCTGATTAATGGATAGATATCTGTGGTATTTGCACACATGAAAGGCATACGGTACCTGGGTAGGACTTGTATTTTTTGAAGTCGGATGGCAGTCACTGTTCTACAGTATGCCATTGACTGTGTGTGTGTGTGTGTGTGTGTGTGTGTGTGTGTGTGTGTGTGTGTGTGTGTGTGTGTGTGTGTGTGTGTGTGTGTGTGTGTGTGTGTGTGTGTGTGTGTGTGTGTGTGTGTGTGTGTGTGTGTGTGTGTGTGTGCGCATTCGTGTGCTATTTACCTTATGTGTGCTACAAAAATTGTGCCATAAATTATTATGTGAAGAAGACATTATTCCATTGTGAAAGAATCCAGAAATGGTAGTGAAACGGTTGCGTAATCCAAGACTCATTCTTCTCTCATCCTTCTCTACTCTCATCTATCTCTCCTCCTAAGAGAAGCCACCTCCTGTGCCTCAAACGGCATTATCGTGAGGAATGACTTTGGAGTTCTTGGCTCTGGTTCAAATGCCCCTATAGATATACGTTTGTAGTACAGTTTCTTTTGACTACACAGAAGGACACACACAGGCACATGCACACACGCGCGCACATGCGCACACACACACACACACACACACACACACACACACACACACACACACACACACACACACACACACACACACACACACACACACACACACACACACACTCCTATCTATCTCCCCCTAAGCTCCGTATTGGTTTCTCTGTATAGGTCTCCATTCTCCTGCTGACGTTAATGCTGGTGTTTGCAAGCTTTGGCGTTCAGCTCTTCGCTGGAAAGCTTGCCAAGTGCAACGATCCCAATATTGAGAGACGGGTAAGGCTGGAGCTCGACTCGGGCCTCTGTTCTTGGTTTCTCATGTATTTACGCAGTGCACCACACTGTGTGTGTGTTTGTGTGTGTGTGTGTGTTTGTGTCTGTCTGTCTGTCTGTCTGTCTGTCTGTCTGTCTGTCTGTCTGTCTGTCTGTCTGTCTGTCTGTCTGTCTGTCTGTCTGTCTGTCTGTCTGTCTGTCTGTCTGTCTGTCTGTCTGTCTGTCTGTCTGTGAGAGATTAAACATTTTTCAGAGTTTTGAGAGAGTACCTTTCGTTGGGCCTGCCGTATGTTTGTGAATTTTGTCTTCCGATTTGATTCCTCAACTAATGTGCTTCCCACAGGGGGACTGCCACGGCATCTTCAGGATCAATGTGAGTGTCTCCAAGAACCTGAACATCAAGCTGAGGGAAGGGGAGAGGAAGCCAGGCTTCTGGGTGCCAAGAGTCTGGTAGGTCGCAGCTGTCTGTGAATACAGCATACTTTTGTGTGTGCATACGTGTGTGTATGCGTGCTTGCGTGCATGACTGCGTGTGTGTGTTTATGAATCCATGTGTATGCATTTTTGTCATGTCGGATGACGTCCCACACTCATAGTCACCTGAGCTGCTTACGTATATGTGTTTCCTGTCACACAGGTTTGATTTGTGCTTTTGACTGATGATCAGTGAAAACAAATGTCCAGGGTATCCATATACCGTGCAGGGCTGATAGTATTCAGACTCAGTGCCTCATTTCAAGCTTGATAGAGTTTTTAAAAATAAAATATAGCCATTCTTGGGCTTTTCTTATTTCAAATGGTGTTAAAGGTTTAGGCTCAAGATTTTCCCCTACTATCAGACCTGTATATATCTTCATGTGTTGATGAATACATGGCTCTTTCCTCCCTCAGGGCCAACCCTCGTAACTTTGACTTTGACAACGTGGGCAATGCCATGCTGGCGCTGTTTGAGGTGCTGTCTCTGAAGGGCTGGGTGGAGGTGCGCGACGTCATCATCCACCGAGTGGGCCCCGTAAGCACACACTGCCTTCATTTCTGTTTATTTGATGTGGCCATAGCATTATGACATTGGGACAGACTAAAGTCCAGGTGCATTTGTTTGACTGTTTTAGCCAATGAGAATGTATTTATAACCAATGACTGCTTCTGTGTGTCGAGGTAACAAAAATTGTCGGAACCGATTGTGCAGTCTGGTGTGCGGACGTCCTTCCTCTTTTCGCTTCTCTTGTACCTATTAGCTCATCATCCATCATGTAGGCCCTATAAGCACACACCACAACCCTCCTTTCTCTCTCCTTTCTCCCTTTGCCTGGCTTGTGGGAGGTAAATGCAAGTAACGTGGTTAGTTACTTGAAATAACGCGTTTACAAAAAACATTTACTGTATCACAGTTATCATTATAACATATTTAACATACAGACAGTATTTCTCTTTCATTTGGTATAGAAGGCTTGTTAGCACCCTCTAATGGTGTTTTTGTGAAGGTGAAGTTTGTCAGATCTGGCCCAAGAAATGGATCTCTCTCTTTCTTTCTCTCTCTCTCTCTCTCTCTCTCTCTCTCTCTCTCTCTCTCTCTCTCTCTCTCTCTCTCCCTCTCCCTCTCCCTCTCTGCAGATTCATGGCATCTACATTCACGTGTTTGTATTTCTTGGCTGCATGATCGGACTGACGCTGTTTGTGGGAGTGGTCATCGCAAACTTCAATGAGAATAAGGTGTGGTGCATTCTAAAGGGAGAACCTATGCAGTATGTTGCTGGTAAATATTTCACTTGTAGTGTGTCATACGCCCCTTTAATGTCAATATGCTTTTATATTTTGTAGACTAGTAAATCACTGTCGGCCAACATCCGTTTGTGGGTCGGTATGAGCAGGCACACATATATGTACTTTATTGCCTTCATAGTGCTATAATCAGGGGTGTCGTAGGGGGCTTAAGTGTGACTGAGTTACCAGGGCCCCATATAGTATAGTATAGGGCAGTGGTTTTCAAAGTGGGGGCCGGGGACCCCTGGGGGGGCGCGAGGAGGTATTAGGGAGCCGTGGCAGGATGGCAGGAAAAATAACAAAAAATAAATAATTGAATAAACTGAATAATATATAATAAAAAATAAAAAAATAAGCTAAATAATATTCCTATTCACATTCCTATTGATATTATTTTATATCCTAGTGGGACACTGCCTCACAGGCCCTCCACTATGGTTGTGAAAGGGGGTCCATAGAAAAAAGATTGTGGCGCGACCCATGTAAGGCGGGCCTTGACTAGAATGCACCGGTATATGGGGGACCTTGTTATGATAATGATTGGGAACCCCTGGTATAGGGGACCTACACAGTGTCTGTTTTATGTGGATATATGGCTGGGGGGGGGGGTCCATTGGAGCTGATTGAATATAGGGCCCACAGTTTGCTGCTACACCCCTGGCTATAATTGAAAGGCATCTCTCCTCTCACGTCTGCCCCGTGTGCCAGGGTACTGCTCTGCTCACAGTGGACCAGAGGAGATGGGAAGACCTGAAAAGCCGCCTGAAGATCGCCCAGCCCCTTCACCTCCCACCCAGACCAGGTGTGTGTGAGAGACTGAGAGAGAGAGAGAGAGAGAGAGAGAGAGGACAAGCATATGTGTATGTGTGTCCACGTGAGAGTTTATGTGTTTGTGTGGGCAGAGTGTGTATCTGTACCTGCAGACACCTGTGTATGTGTTTGTTGGTTTGTGTGTGTGCGACTGTGCGTGCATGTGTGTTTACGTGCATGTGCGCGTGCATATTGGTGTATGTGTGCGTGTGAATGAGTAAGATATTAAGAGCGCTTCGGTGAGTGAGTTTACTCTGGACGTGTGTGTATCACTAGGCTGTGTGCCAAACCTCTATCACTCTCTATCTCAGCCGAGCCACTGTGGGAAGCCGTCAGCTTCAAACATCTATCAGGAACACAGGCTCCACTGCCAGGGTGTGTAGGAGAGAGTTACAGATAAAGAAAGGGGGTATATTAAATACATAAAACATGATTCCTTACTGGAAGAGGGGTGGGTTGTGCATTTTTTTGTTCGATTGTTTTGTTATTGTTTTGTGTATTTGCTGTATTTTTGTCTTCTTTTCTTCCTCCTTTCTTATTGTCCTCCTTTATTGTTCTTTTTTCTCTTTTTGTGTTTCGAGTATAAGAGAGAAAAAAACTAACAATCATGAAGGAAAAACAGATAATGAAGAAAGCATAAGTTAAGCCCGCCAAATGGGGGTTTAAAAAGAAAAAAAGAAAAAACGGAGACCGTATTGGAAAAGTCAAGTCAAGTCAAGTCAAGTTTATTGTCAATTTCTTTACATGCACTGGTCATACAAAGAATTTGAAATTGCGTTTCTTGCTCTCCCATGCAGACATAGACTAATCTAGGTAAGGACATAGACAGTATAGACATAGACAGTACTCATACATGGACATAAGACAGTATGGACGTAGACATTGCTCATACAGACATTTAAAGTGCAAGACTGCACAACAGAAGACTTGTAGAGAACATACATTAAGAGGAGGTATTTTGTTGTGCTTTTTCTAAAAGTTCTTTATAGCGTTCTGACATAGTAATAGTAGCATTTGAAGAAAATAAATAATTAAAAAAGGTTTATTAAATACACCAGCAGCAGTATGTGTGTGTGTGTGTGTTTGTATGTGTTTTGGTGTGCGTGTGTGTGTGTGTGTGTGTGTGTGTGTGTGTGTGTGTGTGTGTGTGTGTGTGTGTGTGTGTGTGTTTAGTGCAGGTAGAAAGTGCGGTGTGCGTCTGTGTGTGTGTCTGTGTACCTGTGTATGTGTGTGTGTGTGTGTGTGTGTGTGTGTGTGAGTATGAGTTGTGTGTCAGTGTGTGTATGTTTGGGTTTAGTGCAGAAAGTGCGGTGTGCTTGTGTGTATGTGTGTGTGTGTGTGTGTGTGTGTGTGTGTGTGTGTGTGTGTGTGTATGTATGTGTGTGTGTGTGTGTGTGTGTGTGTGTGTGTGTGTGTGTGTGTGTGTGTGTGTGTGTGTGTGTGTGTATGTATGTATGTGTGTGTGTGTGTGTGTGCATATGTATGTTTTGAGTTAGTGCAGTTTGAAAGTTCAGTCACAGATGTAGTAGTGCAGGTGGAATGTTCAGTCGCAGATATGGTGGTGGGGATGAGGGGGGGAGCGTTGTCAGTGGCCTGGCTGGCTAGAGGCTGACAGTGAAGGGAGAGTGGGTTGAGTGTTCAGTATCTTGATTGCTTGATGCATCGTGCTGCTTGCAAGCCTGGTGGTACGGGAACGGAGGCGCCTGTACCTCTTTCCAGAGGGCAGGAGGCTGAACAGTTTGTGTGCAGGGTGGCTTGTGTCTTTGATGATCATTAGTGCTTTCCGGGTGAGGCGTGTGGTGTAAATGTCCTGCAGGGAGGGGAGTGGTACTCCAATGATCTTCTTCGCTGTGTTCACAACACGCTGGAGTGTCTTCCTGTTTTTCTCCGTGCAGCTTCCTCCCCACACTGTGATGCAGCTGGACACGACGCTCTCTATGGTTCCTCTGTAGAATGTTGTCATGATGGAGGGTGTAGCACTTGCCTTCTTTAGTTTGCGCAAGAAGTAGAGACGCTGATGGGCCTTCTTAGCCAGTGATGTAGTGTTGGTGGTCCAAGAGAGAAGTGGTTCAAAAAGAAGAAAGTGTCAGTTTGGAAAAGAAGAGAGTGGTTCAAAAAAGGAAGAGATATAGTGGTACAAGGAGGAAGGAAGATGGAGAATGGTGTCAGATGGGTTGACAGAAAGGTTACTTAGCCTTAGCCTTAGCCTATCTATTGTGGACTGATGTAAGAACTGATGTTTGATGATGATTGGTTCTTCACACTCACTTGAAGTACACATGAGGGGGTGAAATTAGGACATGAGGTGCCACCTCTACTACGTCATGAGTAACAGGTTTGTGATTTCCCACAACACTGATAACTCAATACACAGAAATGTCCTGCCAAATACATACACAGTTCAACATATCTGAGCAATGTCCCTGGATTGAAGATATCGCCCAAAGGCCCTTACATAATCCCAATCCAAGTATAAAAAGAGGGTGCTCACACTCAAACTCACAGACGCTACTACACAACTTCTGTCGGGACGGGTATCGATACAGGTAAGATCAATTATTTTTAGCACACACTATGCACTATGCATTGTATTGCACTATAGGCACTGCCGCCACGTTTTGTGAATGTTTACTACTGTAATTATGAAAGCTTACCAAGCTTTCCAATGGTGACATGCATTCTCTAATACAAAGAACCGTCTATAGAAAAATGGATTAAAACACATATTCATATGTAATGAATGTGTGGAACAGTTTGGTTGGTTTTCGCTCTTTTCTCCACATTGAAATGGTAATCAAGTCTTTTTTTCACCTCTGGCTGTTCAGTATCGACCTTTGTACCACTTCAAGCTTCTACTTCTGCTGCTATTACTACTGAGCGTTGTACTCCAAACACAATTTTGTTGTCTTTTATCTAATTGTATCAATGACTCTTGAATTCTTGAATCCTACAGCTTCTTGCAATAAACAATTTGGCGTTTTAAAACTTTTGACTGGTAGTGTAGGAATGAAGCACATTTTAATCAAGTGTGCAAAGAAGCGTACAGTATTCTGCCAACATTCAGACCAGAGCAGTTGTTACTATTATGTTATGTTACTATGTTATGTTAATATATTACTATGTACCGGTATACTTTTATGGACTGAATTGTGCATTTTTTGGCATTATTTTTCACTGCTGCATTACACAATATTAGAGTTGTTTAATTTTTTATTTTTTTTCCATCACAGTGCGTGATGACTGCCATATCACTTCTGGTGCTGCTGTTCTCCATGTATGGAGTCTCTACCCAGCAGCTGGACGTCTCTGCTGAGCTCAAGGAAGTCCGAGACATGGTGGTGCAGCTGAGGGTGGAAAATGCAGCACGAGTAGCAGAGCTGACCACTGTGAAGGCCGAGCTGGCAGCAGTGAAGACCAAACTGACGTCCACTCAAACTGGAGTGGAGAATCTGGAGAAGACAGCGGAGAAGTCCAAGGTGGCATTCTCAGCCGCTCTAGGTGGCAAGGGATTCGTGGAGGCTCCGGAGGGTACTATGCTGACTTTGGTTTTCAGTGAAATCATCACCAATGTCGGTCAGGCCTACAGCGATACGACAGGTGTCTTCACAGCTCCTGTTAAAGGAGTCTACTACTTCAGGTTCACTATAGCTGACTACTTAAACTCGCGCTTCATGGCTGTCCGTATTAGTAAAAATGGTCAGCAGGTTCTGTGGATAAGTGAATATGACACTGATGGCCATCGTACTTATTTGTCCAGTGGACCAACTTTGCAACTGGAGGTGGGAGATGAAATTAAACTGGCCATCGCAGGAGGCCACAGGGTCTATGATGATGATAATCATCATAGCACCTTTAGTGGCATGCTGCTCTTCCCTCTCTAAATGGAAGAAAATTATCAGAGGGCATTTTATTGCAATTTTTAGTGACATGTGCGCATCATTATCACAATGAAATAAAGCCCCTCTTTAACTACAACTGTGTTGTGTCATCAGTCAATAAACAAAACATTCAACATCACAATAATATTACTGCTAGTTATGATGCAATAACAACAAGCTACTGTTCCCACTCTGAATGTAAGAACATCACCATCATCAAACATGTTTCATTTTAGTAGGTGATTTATTATGACATTATGGATGATGCACTTGCACGTCATCATCACAGTAAAATAAAACCAATCATGTTGTGTCATCAATCAACACAAAGGAAATATTCAAAAGCACACTAATTATTACGGCTACTTTTACAACAACAACTACTTTTACACCAACAACAACCACAAGCTCTTTTGCTCTTCTCTCTCTGAATAGAAGAAAATCATCCCCTAATTTTCATGTTTTGGTTGGCAATGTATTGTGAAATGATGCATTATGTAGCTCATCATGTTGATCAAATAAAAAACCCTCTTTTACTGCAACCTTGTGTCATAAATTATTATAATCACAATTTTTTTCAGAATATGGGTTTGTTTATTGCATACGCCAGTTAATTAAAAACAAATACTGTATTCAAAGCAAAAAAGGCACAGTAACCAAAGCAAATGCGCAATGACTAATAGTCAAAAATTATTCCCTGTAGTGTTCAGAGAGCTCAATGAAGTGAGATAAGAGGGCAATTTGATTGGTACCCCCCCGCAGACCCCTTTTGGTTTCCTGTGCCTATTTACTCACCTGTGCTCATCTTTACCCTCCCGTAAAGCTTCAGTGCATGAGGAAGCAGAGACAGAAATTCAAATAAAATAATAAATTAATAAATAAACACAAACATAAATAAATAGATAAAATAATAATGTATAACTGGCACTGTGTTGCTTTTTTTTCTTAACACAGCCTCCCTGAAGACACTGTTGACTGTCTGAATTTTGCATTGTGCAACTTCAGTTGCTCTCAGCTGAACGGAGAATTGGAAACTCCTGCCAAAATGGATTTCTTGCTTGGTTACAGTATGTTATATAAGACTCTTGGTGTCGTTCTGTAAAGCCTACTACCAGAGCCTTCTATTTCTCCCCTTGTTATACAGTATATATTATAGTCTGTCTGTCTGTTTCTCTCTCTCTCTCTCTCTCTCTCTCTCTCTCTCTCTCAAATACACACACACACACGGACACACGCACGCACACACACACACACACACACAGGTATGTTGCCCCGCGACCAGGTAGATTAGGGGGCCCAGAATTGTGTCCCCATTACATTGTATGTATTGGGTAGGGGGCCCTTTCAGATGACTTTGTCCTGGGCCCAGAAAAACACGCGCACACACACACACACACACACACACACACACACACACACACACACTCTCACACACACACACACACACACACACACACACACACACACACACACACACACACACACACACACACACGCACAAGGAGGGTATCGAACCAAGACTCCGTGGGCTGTGAAGCCGAAAGCAGAGTGTCCAAAAGAAACAATAGGAACAAAATAACAGCGTGCTCTTATCAGAGCAAATGAAAGCTCTTTAGAAGATTCAGCCCAGCCACTCTGTAAGAACCATGACCAATTAAAGGCACAGAGCAACACCTTCCACCCTGATAACACAGCCCCCTGACTACCATAGCTCATGGCCATATTCTCCCACCTCCACCGTTTTATTATTTACTACCTTCAATATCTAACACACTCTCGGAGGGTGTGTGTGTGTCTCTCTCTCTCTCATCTCTACCCACACCAATTATGTTTTTGTCAATGAAAAATCCATCTATTTTTTCCATATTGTACTGCACCATTCTTTTTTTCCCCTCTGCTTTATTCTGGTAGATATATTTCTCATCCTTATTTTTCCCTTCTATTTACTCTCCTCCCATTATCTGTTGGTGTGTGTGGGTGCTGCCGGTGGTGGGTTTGGGGGGCATGGGTCTGGGTGCCGGTGAGAGTGCGTGTGTTCTCTTCCAAGATGGAGGCATTTGAGAGAAAGAAGAACAAATAGACTGTCAAAATGGCTGACAACTTCATCAAGCATCGTTAGCCACTACTTCCTCACTACGAGGCCGCGGCCGCTGATCCATAGTGATGAATGGATGTGGTCACTGGTTGCTCGCGTGGCGCTCTCCACTGTGCCTCTAATGAGACTCTATGCTGCCTATGGGGAGAGTGAGAGAGGGATAGAGGGAGAGAGAGAGAGAGAGAGAGATACACAAGGTGGTAGAGGAAAAGAATGAGAAATAAGTGGGGTTTGGATCTATTTCCTGACCCCTCCTTGTAATATTCCCTGCTGCTTACATGATCATATTGCGGTCATCACTGGACAGTGCTTTTGAGGGGCAGCCCTGGCCTTATGGTTAGGGAGGTGATCTTTAAATCAGAGGGATACATGTTTGAATCCCACCCTTACTTTTCCCTGCGCCTACATGGCCGCTGTGGCCTTGAGGAAGGCACCTTACCCCACCTTGCTCCAGGGACTGTAACCAGTACCCTGAAAAATAAATGTAAATTGCTTTGGATAAAAGCGTCAGCGAAGTTTACTGTAATGTGATGCAATTTTTGACACCTACAGTAAAATGCCTACGGCATTAGAACCAATACATTCAACATTTTGTCCACTGCTGTATGGACTCACAGCATCTTATATGGTTTGATAATTTCTGCTTTTTTTGTTTGTTGGTCTGTAGAAAATGGCGTCTTCCGTGCCAAGATGTATGACATCACACAGCACCCGTTCTTCAAGAGGGGCATCGCGGTGCTGGTGTTGGCTCAGTCCCTTCTGCTGTCTGTCAAGGTGAGAGCCCCGCCCTCACACTATTGCACAGGAAGTGGCACAGTTACAGTTTTTTTCAATTGCTAACAAGCTTTTGTCCAAACCTCAGCGACATTTGCAAAACTCTTAATACAGTTAGCACACCAAGGGCTTTCCATTGCCATACAGTTGACACATTACATGCCTTTTTCACACAATTAGCAGTCAATTCATGCATTTCTTTGTGTATAATTAACGGTGTATGCTTTTGAGAAGAAAATTAACTGTTTGGCCAGCTGTGCTTGCTAGGTGGTAGTCTGTGTTAAGAGTAGGGGTGGGCATAGATTAATTTTTTTAATCTAGATTAATCTCACTGTAATTATGAAATTAATCTAGATTAATCTAGATTAATCTATATCAAAATGGCTCATTCAGAATAGGCGCGCTAGCGAAATAATGCCGAAAAAAAAAAACTCTCTTTTCTTTAGACAGATGCCGCATTAGACCAGAGCTCATCTCTTTTTTCCAAAATGCATCTCATCTTCAAAAAATGGCCATGTTGAGCCTTGGTGATGAAAAAAAATCACTGCAATATTTGTAAAGTGTGTCGAATATGTTAGGAAGCATTTACAGTTATAAGATACTGAAATTTCAAAATGAACAGCGCTATAAGTTGTATAGGCGAATAGGCCTGCAGATAAATCTATCAAACATTTAGGCTATTTAAACAAAATGACCTCAACAGTTCAGCATTTCTAATGGGCAGAGGGAGAGAGAGAGAGAGAGAGAGAGAGAGAGAGAGAGAGAGAGAGAGAGAGAGAGAGAGAGAGAGAGAAGAGAGAATCTGCCACTGACTGTTAAAAAGAGCAGCCGCTTCCTTAAGAGAGGGAGGGGCTCTGCGCACAGCAGCCCACAGCAGCTCCAGGCTGGATTTCTAGAACCTGCAGCACTGGCCTTCGGGGATTTGGCCTAAACCCGACAGTTGTTCTCAGACCCAGAGGAACAACTTGAAATGAATTCAGTTTGCAAAAAAAAAAAATCAAGCGCGACAACCGCGAGGTTTATTATTACCGCCTGTTGTATCTTAATAGTCGCAAATGCGTGATCGCAATACAATTAGGCTACACAAACATTCAGCGAAAGTAGCCTAGATATTGACAGTTTCAGTTTGACAATCTTCAAAATGCATATCACACGGACTGTTTTGCAATTATGGCACAGGCAAGATTTCTGGAAGTTGTTGTGTTCCACGCAATGCGTGAGGAAATGTAGGCTATGTCGGGCTGGTAGGCTACTCACACAATGTCTCTCTATGCTTCACCTCAAACAATAACGTCTCTTTAATCTACCACTTACGAAAAAGCACTCAAACAACACCTACCACGGCAGAGAGATTAATATTTTCAGCATGCAAACCCTGTTCATATTTAGTTCTGCTGATGGCAACAGGTGGAGAGGAGAAGCGGCTGGAGCGCAGTGTGAAAGCGTCTGTCAATCAAGCGCTATGGTGACGTGCATACCCAAACTCCAAACCCATATTTTGAGTATAGATTAACGTGCGATATTTTCTTTGTCGCGCGACAAGAGGCTCACATTATCGCAGCACATTAACGCCGATAACGGCCCACCACTAGTTAAGAGTTTAGAAAAAGTATCCAAAGTATGGGTAAGAGCTTGTTAGCAATTGAAAAAACCTCTAATGCACAGTGTGGTATTTCATTTGATTAGTCTCTCTTTCTGTGTTGTCCATCTTTCCATTCTCTGTATTCTCTCTCTCTCTCTCTCTCTCTCTCTCTCTCTCTCTCTCTCTCTCTCATAGAGAAGTTGCTTATTATTATTGTCTGTGTGTGTGCGTGTGTGCGTGTGTGTGTGTGTGTGTGTGTGTGTGTGTGTGTGTGTGTGTGTGTGTGTGTGTGTGTGTGTGTGTGTGTGTGTGTGTGTGTGTTGTTTTTTTCAGTGGGACGTTGATGACCCTGTCACGTTTCCGCTGGCCACCATGTCTGTCGTATTCACTTTAATATTCGTGCTAGAGGTAAGTCTCCACCTTTTTAAATCAGGTGTTCATTACATGACCGTCATCCGTTCCAAGTACTTAATATATATACTGTGATTTAGTCACTATGACATCTTAACTCCTGGCAGCTGCAGCTATTGTATTGTTATTTCAGCATAAGAATTACAAATTAAATGTCAAGGTATGCTAGGGTGAATTAATAGCTGATTTTGTAAAGCAAGTAAGTACATTTCACTCATAAAAAGTTAAGTTAGAGATGATCGCAAATAAAGAAAATAAAGCATGGTGTATCATCATAATGCAGAATATGTGTGTGTGCGGATGTGGGTGATTCACGTCTCAGCTGCTTGTACCTTAGGTGACCATGAAGCTGATAGCCATGTCCCCAGCTGGCTACTGGCAGAGCCGCAGGAACAGGTACGACCTGCTGGTCACCTCCCTTGGGGTGGTCTGGATCGTGCTCCACTTCTCCTTACGGGTGAGTGAACCCGGTTGCCCTGCGCAGTGTTGCCAGATGGGCGGGTGCCCGCCCAATTGTGCTACTTGAGATGAGCGTCTGCGGGTAAAAACAGGAAAAATTCGCCATTTGGCGGGTTTTTTTCAGCCGTTTTGGGCCCAAAGAAGTCAATGTAATTTGTTGAATTTGGGCGGATTTTAGTGCAATTTGGCATTTTTTGAGAAGCTTTTGGGCGGGATTTGGTCAGACACATCTGGCAACACTGGCCCTGCCCCCCACTGCAGTACACTGCACTGCATGGCACTACAATGGTGGGGGGAGTTCTCTACTAACTGCATGATTCTCAGTTGCTCTACAATCGGACAAAACTAATTGAGATATTGCACACACAGTTTTGTTGCGTGAATGCAACAGTTCAGTTGCAACGGTTGGAGTATGACCAACACCAGTATTAATTTAGACTCTGTTGAAGGAACACTGCCAAATTCACTGTGTTTATTTTACTTCATGTGTGTTATGTTAATTGTGTGTTGTGTGAAGAAAAATGATTGTCATATGCTTATGTTGAGAACTGTGAATAATTTGTCAATACTATGTCAATTCATCATACGTCAACACAAATATTGTCATTGGATTTTTATGCTATCTGATACTTTGTGCTGCTCTTTGCAGTTCTGACGAGAGGCTAAACTCGTGATGTAGTAATAATGTTCCAGAGTTAGCCATAGGTTTATTTTCATCTGCTGCTGCACTGATGTTTCTGATCTATATTTGTGTTATAGTGAATTCTGATGTTGTGATGTAATGTATTGTAATGCTATAACTTGTGACGTAAACCATTGCAATGCTATAGCTTGTGTAGCAATGCATTGTAATGCTATTTCTTCTCCCAGAATGAATACACCTATATGATGGGCGCCTGTGTGATCGTGCTGAGGTTCTTCACCATCTGTGGGAAGCATGTGAGTATTCTAGAGTCAGCAGGAAGACTCGCAGTAACCTACACCGTACATGTAGGACCACACACACCCAGCACAGCATCTATTCACACTCCTACCATCAGCGAAAAGATACAACAGCATTCCACAAGCCATCCGCCACTTGAACTTGAACATGCAGTAGCACTTTACAGCCACTCCACTGCCTGGCCTTCTTACGTCTTGCTTACCTTGCACTATGTACTGCATTTTGTCTTATTGCACTTTTCAATGTTTATTTGTATGCGTAATTCCCTGTTATTTATGGCCCCTCTTGTTTTCTTGTTTTTTTGTCTTAGCTACTTGTAATTGTGTTGTTAAATTTGTGAGCAAACCAAAAGACATTCCTAGCAACTGTATGTTATACTGTTGATATGGCTACAATAAAATTGAACTTGAACTTGATTAGTAGTAACACTTCAGAACAGCCTTCC
>NC_085869.1:28885710-28905710 GCF_034702125.1 Engraulis encrasicolus | reverse complement strand
GACAAGCGGGAGGTGTGTGGATGTGTGTGTGTGTGTGTGTACCGGTGTTTGTGTGTGTGTGTATGTGTATGTGTGTGTGTACCGGTATTTGTGTGTGTGCGCGTTTGTGCGTTTTCGTGTGCATGTGCACGTGATAGTTTACATGTAGCATTGATCCATCTCCCTCCCCAGTGTGTGTCCATCATAGATTGGTGTCTGTCCAAATTAACCAATCATGTGCATCGATGTTGTCATCCCTAGAGCTGACTGATGTTATTATGAGTTGTCAAGAGTAGACAGTAGTAGTTATGAGTCATCACGTGTAGACGTGACAGTGAGCATGCGTGCATGCTTGCATACGTGCAGGGGCGGAGATTTAGGGAGGGCAAGCAGGGCATTTGCCCCTTGGCTCAGGGCTCTCCTGTGTTAGTAGTGGGGGCCCTATTGTGACCAGGGCAGGCCATGTGGAGGGCCCTATAAGTGTCTTGCCCTGGGGCCCTATGTGCAATTGTTCCGCCACTGCATGCGTGCGTACATGTGTGCGTGTCCGTGCCTGTGTGTTTGTGTGTCAGGACTCTGATGGAGCAAGATGGGCTTCCTTGCCAAGACATAAATTAATAAACACACTGTTAACCACAGATCTAAAATCCGTACACAGACATACACAAGAAGATTGCTTTGCATTCTCAAACTTTAGACCTTATCACCAGTTACCGGATGTTTTGCAGCTTTTGTGTACAATGTTTACTGCCTTCAGTAGCGTTTTCGTCCAGACATTAATAACTTTATATGCAAGTTTTTAAAGTTATCCGACTGGTGAAGTCACCAGAGGGTCTATTATTTTATTTATAAAATAAATATAATGGAGGGTCATTGACAGGGTAGTGATGTAACTTCAAGTAGACATTGGGCCTCAGTCTAGGAGTTGGGAGCGACTGTCTCGTTTCTTGCATAATGAGTGTTTGAGTCAGCAAATATCTTGCTGAAGCTGAGAAGGCTATAGAGGCATAACAACTTCTTTCATTATTGCAAGGATTTCATTAATGCAAAAATGTTAGAAGAGGGCTTTTCTCAGTGTTTGTGTCAAATTAAGACAGTAGCTTCATAAAAGAACATTGCAACCCTCTTCCTCCTCTACGTCTCTCTCTCTCTCTCTCTCTCTCTCTCTCTCTCTCTCTCTCTCTCCCTTCTTTTTCTATCTCTCTCTACCACTCTCTTCTCTCTCTCTGTCACTGCCCCCCCCCCAACTGCCCCAACTCTCTCTCTCTCTGTCTCTGTCTCTGTCTCTGTCTCTGTCTCTCTCTCTCTCTCTCTCTCTCTCTCTCTCTCTCTGTCTCTCCTCCACGTCAGGGTGTGATCCCCACGTCCCGTGTGAAGTTCCTGCTGCGCCTGCTGCGGGGGCGGCTGGAGGTGGACCTGGACAAGGACAAGCTGCTCTTCAAGCACATGTGCTACGAGATGGAGCGCCTGCACAACGGAGGGGACGTCACCTTCCATGACGTGCTCAGGTGAGGGACACAGGGGCAGAGGGCTTGGAGGGGGAGATGGGGACAGGACCAAGGGGAAAGGGAATCATAGGCGTCAAAAGTGGACATAGACGTTTATTCATGATATAAGTTCACTAGAGCTCTTCATAACGGAGGGAATGCCACCTTCCAGAACGTGCTCAGATGAGAGACAGGTGTCGCGGGGTGTGTGTGTGTGTGTGTGTGTGTGTGTGTGTGTGTGTGTGTGTGTGTGTGTGTGTGTGTGTGTGTGTGTGTGTGTGTGTGTGTGTGTGTGTGTGTGTGTGTGTGTGTGTGTGCGCTGTGTGTGTATGCTGTGTGTGTGTGTTGTGTATAATGAATGAGCGTGTGTGTGTGTGCGGGCGCGTGTGTGTGTGTGTGCGGGCGCGTGTGTGTGTGTCCGTATGTTTGTGTGTCCGTATGTTTGTGTTGCAGCATGCTGTCGTACCGCTCGGTGGACATCCGCAAGTCTCTGCAGGTGGAGGAGTTGCTGGCTCGAGAGCAGCTGGAGTACACCATAGAAGAAGAAGTGGCCAAGCAGACCATACGCATGTGGCTCAAGAAGTGCCTCAAACGCATACGCGCCGTGAGTCCCGCACACACACACGCACACACACACACACACACACACACACACACACACACACACACACACACACACACACACACACACACACACACACACGTACACACGCACGTACACACACACGTACACACACACGTACACACGCACATGCACACACGCACGCACGCACGCACGCACGCACGCGCACACACATTGTATTGTAAATATTGCTAACCTGCCCTCCTTAAATGTCACTGAAAATCTTACCTTAGCTCTTCACTTTTCTTTCTGTTGGCATTTGGAATGCTTTTGTGCTTTGTTATTTGGTCTTTGTTTCATTTCATTTTTTGAATGAATGTTTGCGTACTTGATTGTGTACTAATATTGCATGTGTTTATGTGTTGTCTATGCATTTGTTTGTGTTTTGTCTATGCATGTCTGCGTGTGTTGTCTATGCATGTTCTCTGTGCATGTTGTCTATCGTTGATGTTTATGCATGTTGTCTGTGTGTTGTCTATGCATGTTGAAATTTTCCGTCACCATTTTTGCTGCCTCCTCGGCCAGGAGTCACTGGATGAAGAAATAATATCTAAATATCTAAATGGGACCTTCCTGGTAAAATAAAACATAAATGCACACGCACGCACACACGCACACATACACAGAACAATTGTGCACAGCTCAACACATTTACTGTAATCTGATGTTTGTGTTGTGGGTTTTCAAGCTTACTGTATCAGTTGCATCTTAGAGTAACCATAGCAACATGTGTTTATCCCATACACAACTGCACTGGTAATACATGGTCATATACAGTATATGCTGTACTGCATATACATACTGTACTATGTAAAATACATAGACATGATATATACTGTATATGTGAAGTATTTATTTGACTCATCGGTAACACTTTATTTTAGGGACACATCTATTAGCACTAATACATACAATATTAATGCCTGTGTAAGTAACTTGTAAGGCATGTACTAAGCAAAATAAGACAGTTGTTAAGCATGTATTCACAAATGTCTTGTTCATGCCCAATTAGGGATTTATTACTAATATAACCTTAGTAAGGACCAGTAAGCCTATATTTCTATTTATTAGTAAGTAGTAAGTGGCAGAATACAATGTGTATAAGCTCCCGACACACTGTGTGAACAAACCCTGAACAGTGTGAAAATAGATGCAGAATAAGGGTCCCTATTCTAAAGTGATGCATTGGTCAGCCCAGATGGCTCAGGGCCTCTGCACTACCAAAGTCCTAGGGCCCCCACACCACCCAGGCCTGCACTACCTAGCCCCCCCGATCTACAAAGTGTAAGGGTATATCAAATAAGTAATACTTACCCAGCCGAGTCATCTAGTTTTCTCTTGTTCATATCAATGAAAAGGAGGTAACAAGAGCCTACATATAGCAAGGATTGAACGTACACTTGTCAATGGCGGTGGGTTGGTGAGATGTAATTTTTTTTTCATGTACCACTGAGTTTTAATTGTAAAAAAAAACCCAAAATAAATGCAGAACATTAGAATAATAGTTTTGAAGCAAAACTAAACTACTCTTTTGTGATAATTAAGTGAATGTTTGAGAACATTAGCTTCAAGAAGTGCAGTGCATGATGGGTACGCAATCTAGGCCAACAGACAACCTACCCAGCTCTGAGCTTACGTCCTTAGCTCCTCCCCTCACTTGTGAAATTTAGTTGCTATCCAAACAATTTGCCATGTACGTAACAACAGAAATATTATCATTGCTGCATTGGCCATGCATTGCATTTCTGACTAAGGGCGTACCCATCATGCACTGCACTTCTTGTAGCTAAGTTTCTCAAACATTAACTTATTTATCAGAAAGGAATAGCTTAGTTTCGCTTCCAAACTATTACTCATCGTTATATTCTGCATTTATTGCAGGGTTTTTACAATAAAAACTAATTGGTGTATGAAAAAATGACATCTCACCACCCACCGTCATTGATAACTTTACGTCCAATCCTTGCTATATATTGCTTCCAATTACTCATTTAACATAATGAGTAGAATAAGTGAGATCTTCATACCTACTGAGACTAATGTAGAATCTGAAATGTTCTTACACTTTGCTTCCCGGGGGGGACGTAGAGTGGGGGCCCTAGGTAGTGCGGGGGCCCTAAGCCATCTGGGCTGAGCAATGCATCACTTTAGAATAGGGACCCTTATTCCACATCTGTTTTCACACTGTTCAGGGTTTGTTCACACAGTGTACCAGGAGCTTATACACATTGTATTCTGGCCCTTACTGCTTACACATAAATAGAAATCTAGGTCTACTAGGTCCTTACTAAGGTTATATTGGTAATAAATCCCTTATTGTGCATGAACAAGACATTTGTGAATACATGCTTAACAACTGTCTTATTTTGCTTAGTACATGCCTTACAAGTTACTTACACATGTGTTAATATTTTATGTATTAGTGCTAATAGATGTGTCCCTAAAATAAAGTGTTACCGACTCATCTATATTACGGCTGTCAAAATGTTTATCATGATTAGAGTCCTTTAGCATGTTGTCATTTTATCGTCAACGCGTACCGATGACACACGACGTCACATCACCAAAAAATGTCACCACATCTTGAGGAACGTGCTCAAGAAAGCCTGTTCCAGCGTTTTATTTTCCGAACTGCGCCATCTGCTGTTCATCATTGAACTGCGTTTTTTTGTTGTTGTTCATCTGATCAGCAATACTTTGCATTATGGGTTTTAAACTGTCTTGAAATGCAAAGTAAAAAATTAAACATGGAGTACAAGTCACGCTTAATCGCGATGAAATATGGAATTTCTGAGATTAATGTCGATCAATATAAATAATCCTTTGACAGCCCTAGTCAATATATGATGTCATATACTCATACATGGGATGTGGAACTGATATGAAATAATACAGTATCAATATACAGTATGTGTAAATGTTTTACTTATATGCATATTCATATATGCCAGACTCTACTCTACTCTACTCTACAATAATGTACTGTATATCATACTGTATACTGTATATATTGACATATTGCATTTTTGTATGGTTATGCATACATGCAAGCATGCATGCATGCACACGTGTACTCACACGTGTACGCACACACACACACACACACACACACACACACACACACACACACACACACACACACACACACACACACACACACACACACACACACACACACACACACACGTACGCGAACACACAATCTATACTCACAATCTATACTTACCATGACCTATATCCCATATTGTGGCTATTGTATTTTAACATTTTGTTCATTTTTGCATACGTGCCTGTGTACTTATTATGCATATAGCTATGTACATTTTCTTTGCATGTTGTCAGTGTGTTTCTATGCTTGATATGTTTACGTGGGTTGTCTATGCATGTGTCTGTGTCTGTGTGTCTATGCATGTGGCTACTTGTGCTGTCTCTATGTTTCTGTGCATGTCGCCGTATTCGCTGCCACCGTGGCCAGGACTCCCTGGATGAAGAGATAATGTATCTCAATGGGACATTCCTGGTAAAATGAAGGATACAAATACTGCACACACACACACACACACACACACACACACACACACACACACACACACACACACACACACACACACACACACACACACACACACACACACACACACACACACACACACACAAAGTAGTGAGTACACGGTTCAACACATTAATTTACAGTAAACTGATGGTATGTTGTGGGCTATCTCTATGAATACAGAAGCCTGTTAGTTCCATCAGATTAAACCGTAGAAGCAGATACCCACTGTTCTTTCAATAGGCTCAAAACACTTGTCAACTCACACACACACACACACAAACACACACACACACACATATATGAATTTGTGTGCCATGAGGTCCCCTTGACCCGCGATGCTCCCTTTGCCCTGACAGAAACAGCAGCAGTCGTGCAGCATCATCCAAAGCCTGAGAGAAGAGCAGAAGATCCAGCACCCGTTCCTCCCTCCCAGCATCACGCTGCCCAGCGAGGATCTCTACCCCAACAACCAGGACAACCCCTCTCAGCCAGAGGTGCCACTCCCAACCTTGCCACCTTCATACTGGCATCGAACTAGATGAAGCATTTTAGGAGATGAGACTTGATTAATATAAAACATGTATTTATGATTAGTGACACTAATCAACAACCAGAACAACTCATCCCAGACAGAGGTGCCACCCCCAACCCATTCTTACCATGTTCTTGTAACACACACACGCATGTACGCACACATGCACGCACGCACTCGCACACACACACACACACACACACACACACACACACACACACACACACACACACACACACACACACACACACACACACACACACACACACACACACACACACACAAAAAAAACACAAACACACACACACACACACACACACACACACACACACACAATCCCCTTGTCCCATGACCCACTACTGTATTGTATTTCCTACTTGCCTGTGTGCCTGATGTGCATGTCGTGTGTGTTGTGTTGCTCCTAACAGAACAGCGATCTGCAGCAGATGCTCAGCCCCACACTGTCGACCGGCAGCAGCCTCCGCCAGGACTCCTTGGAGTACGGACGGCCACAGAGGAAGCTGGGACAGTGGCGCCCACCAGGTGAGCCCCGAGCGGGAGGTGGGGGTGCAGTCCTTTTTCAAGTATGGTGGCACTTGGGGGGCAATCGCTATTCCGACATAGCGCTATTCCGACATGCCGCTATTCCGACACTTTTTAGGGGTTAGGGTTAGGGTTAGGGTGAGGGTTAAGGTTAGGGATGTCGGAATAGCGGCATGTAGGAATAGCGGCGCACGGTGGAAAACGTGTCGGTATTCCGACAATAGACATTAAAGACGAAATGAAGCAGTGACCTAATATAGGGGTCTATAACACCAGTAAGATAAGCCAGAATTTTTTTTTTTTTTTTGAAGCCTGAAATTTAAGCCGTTAATAAAAAAATAAAGCACAAACACGTAACGTTTCTGTTACCGTTTCCAGCCAACAGCGGGTGACGTCACGCGAATGGCAGTGTCCTATTCTAATGCTGTTATGATAGTAGTGAATTAAACATTTGGGACTTGCGTGGCTGATTATGAGCTTATTTGCTTAACCCAAATGAAGCAAGAATACGTGTTTGGGTGGGACAGAACAAATATGAGGCATGAAGGCAGACAAGACATCCCATCACATGAACCACAGGTAAACAAGCAGCTTTTTTGCTAAGGTGACAAGTCGCTAACAAATTTTGGTATGAGCCAACATGATCACTTTCATAATCGTGCAATGTTGCAGTTCCCTACCTTCATCTTCCGATGATTTCGCCAACATTTTCCAAGCACCTGAATTAATTTTACTTCACGTGCCCACGTTTGTCGGTGTTATCCAGTCAAATCCAATCCAGCCAGTTTGAGGATGCATTCACGGCTTTTATAACAAAATAGTTTAATACAATAGATGCAGCTACTTTAATAAGCATGCCATAACTTAATTTAGGACATGATAGTTTAATGTGTGTACTCATTTCCCGTGGCATCAACTTCAAATCCCCAAAGCTCCTCCGACTCCAAGAGCGAGACGAGAGAGGGGATGGGATAGCCACACACACACAGGCTGCGTCCCTTCCGTTCACAAAGCTTTCCAAACTTCCGCCAATTTTTCAAGTTATTTTCTATTACTGAATGACATGGGCTTTCAGATTAGCGTCCAACAATGCAGGAAAAAGACGTTATTGGTGACGGTCTGTCACTACAAACCTATGAGAGCGAGCAGCCCCACAGTCCTGACTCCTGTCCTATGGTGGATGCAATGGGTGGATGGCTGCAGCTATCCCACCATGCTCGTAGCAAAGGCTTTTTGACACAAAGTGATAATGACACTTGGCATTTCTCTTTCATCTGATAGTAGGTCTATAACATAGAAGACCCAGGGACAATGTAAAATGAACCCCTCGTCCTTCTTCAATTTTACTGCCACGATTGGAGTCAGTTAGCGCTGTAGTTAGCACACGCTAACGTTAAGTGAATGGAAGGCTACATTAGCCACCAACTTCTACCATTACGTTACGTAGGCGGCAAACATGGCTGCGCCCTTGTGGCGAAACTCAGTAATAACATTTAATTTTTCAGCAAAACTACTTAAAAGTGCAGTCCAACGAACATCCATTCGTTTATGAAAATAAATAAGCCGCCAAAAAATGATAATAGTTGTCAGTGCTTCATTTCCACTTTAACGTCGGAGGAGTGACATGTCGGAATAGCGCCACGTAACCGGTGGCACTTGCTCCTGCATATTTGCAATATGATAATTATTCGCTGCGGCAGGTAAAACACAGAGTAGTAACTGGCAACAGAACTACCCGGTAAGTGGACATGTCACCCATTTTTCGCACATGGTATCATGGGAATTAGGAATAAGGTAAAAACGCCTCCAGGTCCTGACTGGCAGCGCACATTTGATGTGCACATTTGAAACCCTTCCATGGCACTTATGCTCCTACTGTGTGTGATCTATTGCCACAGGAATTGTAATAAATGCAATAAATATTTGAACGAAAATATTCTTTTCTATATCCTTGTTTGGAGCACTTGTCTGCTTGTCATGTTTTGTTTTTGTTACTGTCCTTTGTCATTAGCATTGTGTTGTCTGTGCAAGTTTTTATTCAAAGTCAAAGTCAAAGAGAATTTATTGTCATAGTCAAAAAGGCAACGAAATTGTGTTTTCCGGTACAATACTTAGTAGCAGCAAAAGCTAATAAAAAGTTTAGTACTCCCGGGGCCGCTGCGCTGCGCTGCAGTACTGATGTCACTACTGAGTTGGTTGTGTGAGCTTTTGCTACTTTTACCTGCAACCAAATCTACCTTCGGGTATCAATAAAGTCACCTTACCTTTAAAGTTTAAAGAGACTCTTACACAGTTGCTCAGCCAGAGAGAGGGATGCAGAATTGGCACCTGCTGAGCTGTTTACCGCGGTGCTTTTATTCTCTTGTATCCCCCCTTCACTCTTCTGCTGTCCTCCCTTGTTTCTTGCTGTCTGCATTCGTCTCATCTGTGTATCTCCCACCCTTTCTCTTTCATTACACTTTTCCCCCATGTGCTCTGTTCTTTCATTTCATCTCTCCCTTTCTCTCCTCTGTTCTGTCCTGCTCTCCCTTCATCTCCTCTCCTCTCCTGTCCTCTCATCTCCTCTCCTCTCCTCTCCTCTCATCTCCTCTCCTCTCCTCTTCAATAGGCCGCACCAGCCGCAGGTCCATAGGGACGATGAAGATGAACCCGGTGAGCGACCAGCCGTCGTCGGGGTCGGAGGTCAAGAAGTGGTGGACGCGCCAGCTGACCGTGGAGAGCGACGAGAGTGGCGAGGACGACGACTTGACCGACTGAGCCAATAGGAAGGAGCACAGTGCAGGGCTGGACTGGTAATCTGGCATACAGGGCATTTTCCGACAGTCCCCAAGGCCACCGATACTGTTATTTTTTTATTGTTTATTGTTTTAAGAGACTGGCCCAAGGTTTAGAAGGGGTGACCCATTGTTCCATCTTCAATGTAAACGATGGACTGAGTGGAAGAGGATATAGTACGGAAACTGTTTGTACTGAGGTACCAGTGTAAGCTTGTCTGGCAGCAAACGCCATACTAAATCACAAGTGATGTCCAGCAATTCGAAAAGAATGCGCAAGGCAGCATGGGTACTCCCAGGCTAAGTGTAAGCCAAAAATGCCCAGTCCAGCCCTGCAAGAGTTGGAGGAGGAAGAGGGTAAAATATGGGGTGTCAATATAACTGTTTAAGAGTTGAACTCAACTCCATTTCAGATCACTTTTGGTCCCACTCAAAACATTTGGAACATGGAACTATGGAACATTGACTCCACAGTGTTGTAAATACTCTATCTGGAGTTATAAAAGTTATAAAAGTTTACTCTGAAATGTTGACGCCCCACTTTTTTACTGTGTGGTTGACCCTCTGTAGAGAGAGAGATGTTTTATTATATTTCTTTTTTTTACTTGCTGCCCATAGACACATGCACAGCACACACAGCCACTAACACAGCCGCACACGCGCACACACATGCACACAAACTATATTCTGCAGCTTGCTCTGTTGACAAACGTGTGTGATTTTGACACGCAAACAGACATGTGTGCGCACACACACACACACACACGCACACACACACTACAGTTTATGCTGTATCATGTCGTCGATAACCTGTGCAATTTTTGAATCACTGTGTTGATAGACTGACTCGTTTGTGAATAATACATTGGCTTTTTCATAGGGATGCTTGGGGAGTGGTGTTTGGGATTTCGGGGGTTGGTACCCAGTCAATTTCAGTGTTTTCACACTGCCAAATTCTAATCACATATGTGTATATGATGCAACTCCTCAAAGTGTCACTGCACATTTGAATGTGTCTTGCAGGGTTAGTTGACAGATAGAATGGGGAAGGATACCGGGTCATACCGTAGGAGTGTGGGTTCATGCTGCAACTGTCTCTTTCTTCTGTGATCATAGCTGCTACTAGATGGAGTGGTAACACTTTATTTTAGGGATACATCTATTAGCACTAATACATACAAAGTTAATGCCTGCATAAGTAGCTTGTAAGGCATGTACTGTACTAAGCAAACGCTAAGGCCTACTAGGTCCTTACTAAGGTTAAATTGGTAATAAATCCCTTATTGTGAATGAACAAGACATTTGCGAATACCTGCCTAACACATGTTTGATTTTTCTTTGTACATGCCTTACAAGTTACTTATACAGGGACATTGTATGTATTAGTGCTAATAGATGTATCCCTAAAATAAAGTGTTACCGATGGAGTCGTGAAGAGATTTACTCGAGGAGGTTGTACATTTTTACAATGAATTCAACACTCAGAGATTAGGACCAACTCGAAGAGTGTTAACTCATTAAGGCCAAATGGGTCTAAAACAAATCTAATAGAATTGTCAACTCTGTTAGAAGTAAATATGAATGCTGTAGATGCTGCAGTCTGCGTTAAGGGTTGTATTGTACAGTCTTAATGGGTTAAATAAATTCACCTCTCCAGATGTTGAATCAAGTCAACACTGCAAAATCTACTGTGTGGGTCTTCTGGAAGTCAACAGGCTCTGTGGTGAAGGGTACACTGACACTAAGGAGCTGCTAACAGGAATGCATAAGATATCAATTAATTACATGATTAACACAAAAGCCATACAGCACTTCAAACGGTTGGTGTGTCTTTGTTCTCGTGTGTCGTGCCAAACGTCCTACTACTGTAAATCTTTCATGTTGTTTCTACGTGTAGCTTTGATACTAAGAGTTCAGTATGACGAGAGGTAGATCGACAGTGCATATACTGTACATCTGATGCTGACTTCGCCATGAATGTAAATGAATTATAGTACGTGTCGTTGTGAAATGTCCTATATAAACGATTAAAAGAATATATTTTATAAATAATATATACAAAATAAAATCTTAATTTATGAGTATTATGTGATTTTAAATAAAGGCTTTATATAGACGCATTTTGTGTCTTGTTTGTTTTCCTCGCAAAATCAATGCTGTCATTGGTGCGCAAAATACCACCTTAAAACTTAATAAATCAACTACACTACTTACAAAAGACCCACTGTAATTAAAACAAAGCAGTACATTTTTATTATGTCGACAGCAAACATTTTTTGTGACAGATGCAGATGCATCACAAACACAGCATGTGGTAAAGGATTTTTTTCCTTACAAAACAGCGATCAAACACATAAACATAAGTGGGGGAAATTGGGTAGCTTATGTTGGCTGCGTGAACTGAGAAGAAATTGCCTTCATTTGTGACGGGTGTAAAGTCTTTAGGTGTAAGGCTTCAGCACTGTAGAGCAAAGGTGCATTCAAATTAAAGGCAATGCTAAAGCAGGCAGCCATACTCATTTAGGGACGTTCACTGTGAATATATTTTTTATATATTGTGTGTAAAAGTGTAAACATTTTCTGCAGGAATGACAAATAGTTTCATTTTTCCACTGTGAACTTTAAAGGTGCACTGTGTAGTATTTTTGTTATTTATTGCCAGAATTCAGGCTCCCCATTCACAAATGTTACCTTTTTCATGAATACCACCACTGTCAAATTCTTAGTAGTATTCATTATGACTGGGAAATTTGGTCTTTTCATACATGAAAAGGGGGATCTTCTCCATTGTCCGCCAATTTGAATGTCCAGAAATAGACATTTTTAGCTGCAAAACTTACCGCACTTTGGTTATACTAGTAAATCTTAGTTCATTAATTAGGAAATATTCATGAAAAGATCAAATTTGGCATTAGACAGCAATGTTTCAATGAGCAGCATATTTGCAATACCTTCTCTGCCACCATCCTACACAGTGCACCTTCAAGCATTCTGTAACTGTACATGTAAGTTCTCAAAGAAGATTTCCAAGTTTCTCAAAACATACTGAAGGCTGGTGAATTTGAACGCACCTCGGATCATTTGCACAGAATTATTAGAGGTAGTTTAAGGCCATATTATTATTCCAGATCAGAGACCATTTAACACTCATCACATTGAAAAAATATCATTTTCATTGGCTCATAACCTCAGCATGTTGGCATGGTCACCATATTCCTTCCCTTCTTGTCAGACAACTTTAGCCTAATAAGCTAGATGAACCGTCATAGTGACAACAAATATTTTTTGCCTGGCGAGCAGAAAAATGTAGCTAGGCCTTGAAATGTGTCCTCCAATCACAGAACTCTGTGTCGCAAATGTGTTTTTCTGTTTGCATCTGTGTAGCGAGTGGTTAGTGTATTGGTTGGGGCCTAGCGCACTGACCGTGCAATCACACTGCCGGCGTTGAACACGTGGAAATATGCGGAAGTAATTGACTTTGTATGGGAGAGCAGGCAGCAGAAGCGTTAAAAGCAGCAAAAGCGTTTTTAGAGCAGAGGGCGTCAAAAGCAGAGGGCGTCAAAAGTTGAACTTCATCTAAAAATATGTAATGAGCTCGGCGCCAGCAGGCGTCAGCCAATGGAATGTTCGCATTTTTCTAAACACGAGCTTCGGTTGGTCGAGATTCTTGGTCGACCGCTTCAGGTTGAATCGTTTGCCGCGTTCAACGCCCCTGACCTGCGCTTTCCAGGCAGGAGTCAGCAGCGTTGTAGCTCTTTCAACGCCGGCGGTGTGATCGCACGGTAAGTAACTACATGGCTGCTTTGTGCTATTGCGTGCAGTTCAGCAGTTTGAAGTGGTTTGATCAGCAGCTGTCTGTTGGTATCTCCATTTTTCTAATAGTGTAATAACAGACTGCGCTTTACTCTTCAGTTTATAGTCTGGTTTGCCAGGCGAAGAGAAAGTCAGGGCTTCAGGAGAGGGTGGGGGTTACGGGGCCACCCAGAAAAGCCAACAGAAGGGGACGACAGGGTCAGGTGTCCTGGGCCTTCGGGGGGAGAGGGGGTCCAGAAATGGGTCCTCATTGTTTTGTGTATTGAAAAGGGGGCCTTTTCCGATATTATTGCCCGTAGCCCAGTCAATGCTGTCAGCGGCCGTGGGGCCACTGAATAAAACTGTGTCCCATGATGCCTCACGTCCAGAGCTCGATGGGCATCATGCCTTCTTTGGAGTTGATGGAAGGGAAGAGGTTCTCGTCGGACAGGAAGTAGAAGGGGAACTGTACCAGGAAGCCGCGCACCTTGCGCAGCTCGTCGCAGGCCTGCAGCGGGTCCTCGTGGGCCAGGCACGGGCGCGACATGTAGTCCCGCAGGATGCGGTAGCTCAGGACCGCATCAGTGGGAAGGCACCGGAACACCTGCACACAGGCACACAGTAAGAACGCACTGTACCCCTGCCATTGGTAGTATTTTAACACCGGCTCAGTTGCCAAGCACAGGAACACCTGCACACATACACACAGAGTATGATTTGTTCACTTGAACATAGAACACATACTGTAGTATGCCATTGTAGGTACAATTCCTGCCACTTCTCTACGCAGAGAAACTCATGACAAAGTTATGAGAATCATGTGACTCAAACTGATGATGATTGAGACGAAGGTCATCAATAATCATTAGTAAAAGAGTTACTTCCCCTCTGACCACCAAATGGCTGGCCCAGGGTCCCTGCCATGTTGTTCTCAGTCCACCTCCTTTCGGAGGCGCTGTGACCAAAGCCCCACCCACAATCACCTGGCCACACGTGAAGTGTTCCCCAGGGACCATTGTTCGTCACTCTAGTTTTGACCGCGGGACGGACGAGACGCATAGAGCAGCTTGCGCAACTTTGGACAAAGTATTGTTTGATATTTGGCCGAATAACAAACATAGACTGCTGAGTTCATCTTACACACACTGTAAGCTTAAAACACCTTTGCAAAGAATTCCTCACTTCAAGTCTAAGACCTTGCCTGGACATATCTTAAGACTTTCATCCGGACACTGTGAACTAAAGGCGAGTTCACTGCGAGAAAATATCCACGCACGCCTCCGTGGAACAAACTTCTTGCATTTGGGATTCAACCGAAGAATCTCGAAGCCGCAACAACAAAGACTTTTGCAGCCCCAAACTCTCGAGGACGAGAGAAACGTGGACTGCAATCCCCATTTCCAGACGGACGTACCGCGCCTTTGGAAACTGGATCCTCCTCTTCATCTCACACAGTAGGCACTGGGCATAGCTTATGTACTGAGATAGATGTGTTTTTGAACTATGACTTGAGTTATTTTTCATGTGCACATGTTTATTTGCATTTCTCCTGATTCTCTGTCTATCCTTCTTCTTAGCTTAGGTTCCCCTCTGCTAATCCATTCTGTATTACTGGCTACTAAGCCTAGCGACCCCGCTTGTGGCGTTCGCACGGAATAGTTCAAGTATTGATTTAACCATCAATATTCGGAGCTCTCCGAGAATCGTCACAGCGCGACCGTTTCGCTCATTAGTCCACAAATACACGCGCAGCGCCTTTGTTGTAACGGGCCATAACAAAGCCCTAGGTTAGCAACGCAACGCTAACCATTTGTTTACACAGACACGCATAGCCACTAGAGTTCCATCTCTCTTTCCCTTCTCTCTCTATCTCTCTCCCTCTCTCTCTCGTTCTTTCACTCTCTCCCTTTCGAAATACTTGATTCTCAGAACCCTCCGAGCATTTCGGTACTCTTTTATACACTTTGAGTGCATAATCTGTAGTAAACCATTCTCTGAATAGCCAACTCTGCTCGGAGCGCTCTGCAAGTTAGCCATTAGCCAAGTTGGGCTTGCAGCGCCTACACAAGCACGCTGAAACCCCACTTCCTGTAGTTTTACAACTCGTAATGGCTGCGTAGACGGCAACGTCTCCCACTTGCTATTTCTTTTATTTCGTTTTCTTTCTCTCCCTGTTCTACTCGGACTTGTTATCGTTAATTCCAGAACCCTTTGATACATTCGCGCGTCCACTACGGGACTTGAAGCGCCTGAAACCACACGGTTTACTTGCTACATAGCTGCTAGCTATCCCTATTGTTCACGGTTCTGATGCTAACGTTAACCTAGCCGAGCGGACGCCATTGTTGCCCAGCAACAGACACGCACCTAGTAATCAGCGGGAGTTCCTCCCCCTGACTACTCTCTCATTCCCCCCTTCAATTCTCTCTCTCCATTCCACTCGGAATTGTGTGCATTTATTACAGAAACCCAGACATTGTTGTGGACCCTTTGGGCCCTGCCTAAACGACATTAGGCCTTTGCTAAGCAGCTACTTATCAGTAGCCTTTCCATTGTCTATGCTTTCTGTAGCTAATGCTAGCTTAGTCAACCACACACACACGTGGTAGCCTAGCAACCAGACCCCTGCTACACACACACACACACACACACACACACAGGCTGAACGCCTGTCCCCCTCTTCTTTCTTTTCCCCTCTTTTATTTTCTTTCTTGTTTTATATTATTGTGCCTTATTTTTGTTATTATTCCATTTAACCGACTTTGAATGTAATGCATTTTATTAGATTACCTAGTAGTTAATAAAAGTAAATCATTTGATTGCATTTTGTTGTCCTTGTTACTTTGTGCACCCAACCAACCTATTATTAGAACTTTGCCTTCAGATCAACTTTTGTGCTTGTGTACCCCAGCTGATCACAGAGAATAGGCCTTACTGTTCACTGTGAACCGCTGAGTAACCCCAGTACAAAACTTATTATTAATTCTGTGTTTAGCAATTTATTGTTGAATATTGTGATTGATAATCCAAGGATTTTATGAGACGGTCCTTGGCCAAGGATTTTATGAGACGGTCCTTAAATTACATTTTAATTAATTTGTTTATTAATAGTAATTAATTCATAATTAATTAAATTCCCAAACGAGATTTTACCTTCAATTCCTGGTATAGCCGCATGAGGAGTAAATCCACACGCAGCTTCCCATACATTAACGTAACTTCAATTACATTACCGGTGCGACCCGTGTAAGAATTCCGATTCTTACGCGACTACCCCTACACCATTTAGTACTATTGAAACTGCTTGCTAGCTTTCACACATGGTGCTTGCAAATTGAAATAAGTTTCAGGTTACTTTTTCATGCCACAGTATAATTACCCCAAATTTAGTAACATCAAGCAGGGTTTTTTAATCTCAAAATTATGTGGAGTGTATGTGTGTGTGCGCGTGCGTGCATGCTTGCGTACATGTGTGCGTGCGTGTGTGGGTGTGCAGAAAACTACTTGCCTTGTCATAAACACTTGCATTCTTGGCTGCTGTGACCATCCATATCTCCTTGTAGAAGCGGTCACATACGGGATCACTGATGTCCACATTGTAGTCACCTAGCAGTCCCAACACCAGCCTACAGCAACACACACAGACAGCACACCACAGGCAATGTTAGCAGAAAGTGGGGAGGGCCATAGAATCTACGATGGTTGACTACATTATATTACATTACATTGCATTCCATTCCATTCCATTGCATTGCATTGCATTGCATTGTATTGTATTGTATTGTATTGTATTGTATTGTATTGTATTGTATTATATTATATTATATTATATTATATTATATTATATAATTTTATATTATATTGTATTGTATTGTATTGTATTGTATTGTATTGTATTATATAACACCAAATGCTTATTGCATATAGTATTCGCTCAAAAAAACGTGTTCATGGGCCAAGGATTTTTTTTAGCAGACTTCAGGTGGTACAGCCACAGCTGATGTCTATAAATGATATAAATGACATAAACCATTTACTCCATACAATAGGGGTATTAGCTGTGGTTGCAGCACCCTGATGTCTGCTACTACAAAAACGTCCACATACAATTCAAGAGTACTGTAGCCTACAAAATGAACTCTAAGGTGCCGTTTACACGTAGCTGGATATTTTTATATGTGGATATTTTTTTCTCCTGGTTGTATTGGTTTTGCATTGGTTTTGGCCTTCCGTTTCCACGTAGCAGATATTTAAAATCCAGGTATAAAAAGCAGGAGAAAAAAATATCCTGTTTAGGGGGCTGAAACGCATTCGTTACAGTGGAGGATTTATTTTTATCCACATGTTGCGTTTACACCTAACAGGAGAAAAAAATACCCTGCTAAAAAAATATCCTGCTACGTGGAAACAGCACCTAAGATGCATGACCACAGTTAGGAGGGGTATTGGGGGCAGAGGGCTGGCGTGTTCCCACCTGAAGCACTCCTCTCGGAGGGACAGGGCGAACTTGCCAGCCTGGTACGGCTCTCCATCCATGACGGACGGCTGGAACTCCGAGTCCTCCACCACCACCGCCATCTCACTGTCACGCTTCCCCAGAAGGCTGCGGTCGTTGATGTTGGCCGAGCCTACACTGGGTGATACACAGTACACACGCGCGCACACGCACACACACACACACACACACACACACACACACACACACACACACACACACACACACACACACACACACACACACACACACACACACACCAGGACAGACATACACCCACATGCATACACACACACACACACACACACACACACACACACACACACACACACACACACACACACACACACACACACACACACACACACACACACACACACACACACACACACACAGCTCAGACAGCGTAAGCTCACCAGCCATTCCAGTCACCATGAGGAGGAGTGGGCTGACATATATTCTACAGCATAAAGCCTAAAGCCCCTCTTGCCCCTCTTGCCTATGTCATCAGTGGTATGGGAGGGCAACGGGCATGTAATGACACCTGGCAACCGGAGGAGAGAGCTTAGTAAACTGCATCTGTAGCCTTTTACACAGCTGGATACCATAGTAGTCACAATGTGGAATCGGCAGCAGGATTATCCAAGGCAATAGTTCCATCTAGTGGCCATAAGATGAATTTCACCTCTCTGTTTTATTTTGAGAGGAAAAAAAAGATTTGCTACTGCATCAACAAATCTTGTATTCATCTACTGTGTAGGTGTCTGTATTATTGTGTTCATATACATTACATGTGTGAAAAAACATATTGTGCATGCAGTTTGCTAGTGTTGCATGTGAAAAGATAAGGGGAGAGTAACCAAGCTGGGGTAATTTTTTGCTGGAGAGGTTGCATAGTAAACATTTAAGTAAATGTATACTGTATATGTGAAGAGTTCAGATGCAAAACCCCCTAAGTGCCTTTTCAGAAATTAATCTTAATTCATTTGTATTTAATACAAAGCTTTCAAAATTGCATATTTTTTCATTTTATTTATGTTATATAACTATTTATATGTATTATCAAGTACATGAATGTAACCCAAACCAACAACGGAGTTCTCTAAAAGCACAGAAGTGCAGGTCTTCAGAAATGGAGTTAGGGGGTTTTGCATCTGAACTCTTCATGTATAAATTTTAACATGGGGAAATATTTCTAAAATACCGTGTGTGTGTGTGTGAGAGAGAGAGAGAGAGAGAGAGAGAGAGTGTGTGTGGTTGTGTACATGTGTATGCGTGTGTGTGTTTGTGTGTGTGTGTGTGTGTGTCTGTGTGCGTGTGTGTGAGAGAGAGAGAGAGAGCAAGAGATAGAGTGAGAGAGTGAGTTACTTGCGTTTGTGTGTGTCGCTGTATGTGCATGTGTGTGTGCGTGTGTGTGTGTGTGTATGCGGGCATGTGTATATGTGAATTGTGTGTCCATCTGTGCATGCGTGTGCGTGTGCTTGTGCTCGTGTGTACGTGCTTTGAGTGTAGAGCCAGAGAGAGTAGAGAGAGAGAGGTTCCATTGGCCCATTGTTTCCGGGTTCTATACTTGCAAGGGGGAGGGGGGGAAATCCCCCTTTAGGCAGACCTAGGCAGACCTAAGGACTGTTCTATTCAATGCTAGGAGTATTATGACACGCCCCTTTGGGCAGACTGGAACCTGGTCATGTTAGGTGCCCATAGCAACCTATTACTTTGGCATATCTCCATACTTGAAGAATCTCTGGTAGAGCTGCTGAGTGCTGACCTATGATGGTGGTGCAGTCGTCCACGATCATCAGCTTGCTGTGCACATAGATGAGCTCCGTCACCAGCCGGCCGTCCAGGTCAGCATGGGTACGCAGCCCACAGAAGGAGATGTAGTTGATCCAGCAGTCAGACACTGTACACACACACACACACACACACACACACACACACACACACACACACACACACACACACACACACACACACACACACACACACACACACACACACACACAGTAGTACACACACACACACACACAGTAGTACACACACACACACACACACACACACACACACACACACACACACACACACACACACACGTGTGTGCACATGTACGTGCACACACAAACACACAGAAGTGCATGCAGTCACACACACACACACGCACACAAATACAAACACTCACACAATGCACAGCTCATAAGCACATGATACACAGTTCACCTAATG
>NC_085869.1:28863210-28880710 GCF_034702125.1 Engraulis encrasicolus | reverse complement strand
ACTCCTGTGAAGTCTCACCTTTAGAGGATGTTAATTACAGCACTGAATAGCACTGCCCTGCCCTTCCTGAATGTGAATGGCCCGCCACCACACACACACACACACACACACACACACACACACACACACACACACACACACACACACACACACACACACACACACACACACTAAGGCTGTAACGATACACCCAACCCACGATTCGGTTTGTATCACGATATATGACCCACGGTTCGATATGCCCCACGATTTCACAAAAAAAAATTGGGGAAAAAAATGAAAAAAATAATAATAATAATAAGAAAATAAATTATAAATATACTTTGTAATTAATATCTTTTTTTGCATTTACCTGCCTGCATTAATTTTGTAGGTTTACAAGGCTGAATAATGTTGCAGATATAGGCTACCACTGTAACCTGTTCCCAGGTGTTGACATCAAAACACAACACAGAGAAATAAGGGATATTAGTTCACCAAGGAAAAAGGCTTATAAATAGGCTAAGATCATATGTTGAGAGAGAGAGAGAGAAAGAGAGAGAAGCGGGGGGGATCAGGGTGTATGGTCATTGGCAGCTGTCTTACTTCATCAAACATTAGGCCTATCCAATTAATATCCAAACATTAAAACAACACTGGCCATATATCGTCAGGAAACATGCTGTATTAAGTTAGGCTACGTAAAGAAATGCAACACTTAATTTTGATTAAGTTAGGCTAAATATTTCCGTAGCTTTTTTTGATTGTGCAGCACATGGGCGTAGATTTGGGTAGGGACGGTGTAACGCCGCATTATGTAATAACGGTGCAATATGTAATAATGTAACAAATTATTACATAATGCGGTGACAATTGCCGCATTGTGTAATAATTTACGCATTTCGTAATACATTTCTTGAACGCATTTCGTAATAACTTTTTTCTCATCTTGTAGGGTGAACATTGGTAAAGTGGGACAACTGGTAAAGTGGGACAGTTAACATTTATCATCAATATCTTCATATTGCTTTAATGTAGCCAATTAAATATTTTGGATATATTTTCTCTAGCATGTAATGTTTAAAATATAATATTAAGTGTGGTTGTGATGTCTTCCTGGGGGGCGTGATGACATGTCATTCAAAGGCTGAGCCAAAAAATCAACGATTTTGAAAATGACATAGCAATCTGAGGTCAATAATGTTAAGGGCCTAGCACTTTCAAAATTGATGTTAGGCCTCAACAACTGTTTTCATATGAAAGGTGACTTCATTAAGTATCATCTAGTTAAAAAATCATTAATTTTTTAAATAAAGTATTTTAATTAGGGGCACATTTTCCACTGTCCCACTTTACCAATGGCTATTGGTAAAGTGGGACAGGGCGCATTTTTTATGGTGAAACAGCAAATAGTGTATTATATTTCAATAAAATGTTGCTTATAATTGCTTATTATAAGAAAATTACCAATAAAATCTTGTATTAGTCTCTTTTTCAGTAGTAATATGCATGCTGTATCAGGTTTATGGGTGCGTTGCATGTAAACAGGTTTATGCAACAAATTCTTCATATAAAGGTAGCAAAATGTATGTAAACAAACAGTTTTTACATACATGTACATATAACAAACTTAAATATCCATGTAAATTGTGTAATAAATAAAATAAAATGTAAAAAGCAGCGATGTCCCACTCTACCAGTGGTCAGGAAGTTCATTCTGAACTTGGCCAGAACTGTTTAAAGCTAAATAATTTCTTCTGTGATGAAAATATTTTCAAAATTTCTGCTTAATTTTGTTAAAGACACCCTAGATTTTGAAAATAACATAAAAGTTTGACATGTGATGTAATGGCATTTGCCTACAATGGCAGAAAACCTGAAATTTCTAAAATTGTCCCACTTTACCAATGTTCACCCTAATAAATTATTACAAAATGCGAAATTTATTACGGAATGCGGCCGCAACTTTTTTTTTTTGATGGAAATGTAATAACATGGTGCATTATGTAATAATCTATATGGATATATTTTTCTACACACATAGTCTACACACACACATAGTCTCAGTGACATGGTAGTCACTGCCCTCTCTCTCTCTCTCTCATTCTTCTCAGTTCTCAAACTGCTCGAGAGTCGTGAATGATGCGGTTAAAACCGTTAAGAATCATTTCACAACTTGTGTGTGTGTGTGTGTGTGAGAGAGAGAGAGAGAGAGAGAGAGAGAGAGAGAGAGAGAGAGAGAGAGAGAGAGAGAGAGAGAGAGAGAGAGAGAGAGAGAGAGAGAGAGAGAGTGTGTGTGTGTGTGTGTGTGTGTGTGCGTGTGCGCGTGCGCGTGTGCGTGTGCGCGCGCGTGTGTGTCCGCTGACGCACGGAGACAAACCTGGCCCATATTGATCCGACGTAGATAGAGGGACTCGCCGCGTTTTACCGACATACTAAGCACCGCAGATAATGGGCCAGGTTCTAATATTGTAACACCTTTCCAGACCTAAAGGCTAAATTTCAAGAAGTGAAATGGCCTTAAACAGTGACAGTATCCACCAGATACCGTCTGAACCGTTTTATTATTTAAAATAATAATCATATTTTTTGTAGGTTTCCTCCATGTCAATGCGCTGCAGCAGCGGCATGAGGGTGTGCCACACCGTTATTATGTGGCTCTTCATTAGGTTTCAAAATAACATTGTTAACCTAATAGAATGTCTGATTGATATGAACTCTATTTGTGCATATAGCATATTTAATTTTATGTTTTCGATGTGTTTCCCTCATTGTGGAGATTCTCGGTTGGATCCAGAGTCCTGAGTTGGGTAGGCTAGGTGTAGCCAAAAGAATCCCCCTCCCCATCACAGAGCTATCGCGCACTTCCCACCACCGACCGTTTTTATTGCCCCAATCCCCCACACTTCGTTTGCACAGTAAGATTGTCATTATTAGGGTATGTCACATGACTTTTTTGGAGTTTATTAACGCTGCTGTACTGGCCTATACACTGAAAAAAGCCATATGTTGTGTATGTTAAATTAATCAAAGGGAAACATGTCACTTCTACCATGAATAATTATGTTTTGTGATTGGGCATAATGAAGTTATGTAACTTTAGCATGATGCCCAATAACCAACGACTTCCCAAATCCAGTAATGTTGTCACAACCTAATTCCTTTGGATAAGATGACCAATGGCTTTTACAACGCCAGAACAGATGGTGGCAGTAGTGTGCGGATTGTGTGTGGCAGCCGGAAACAACGAGCTTGCCGAGTTCTTTGACTGAATACATATCCGCGGACACTCTGAAGGCGGGTAAGTCAAAAAAGTAAACCACTGTAGGGCTGTTTGCATTTATCATGACTTTCCTAGAATCACATTTATATCACCCGTTTCGTTAGTGTACTTAGTTTTGGCATCAAGGCATACGTTTTATGAGCAAGAGAGTAAGCTTAGCTGGCTAATTCTCACCAATTCAAACTGGTTAGCGGCTAAGTATCGATATAGTCTCCTTGTTTTAACTATTGTTGGGAGTTTGGAAGCTGTCACCCATGTTGTACTGTATGCATGTTTGCATGTGTGACATTATTTTCGGTTACTTTGCGAGTTATAGCGAAAGAAACTACCTGGCAGCCCATAACGGGCAGCTAGCTAATTTATGCTAGGTGACAACAGCTGGTTCATTAACGTTGTATTAGTTCTATGCATTGACGTTGCGAGACCCGTGTGCGTCTGATTTCAAATGTATCCAGGACAGTCGTAGATACCATCAGTAGCTCTACACACATCAATGACACAGGGGAAGTAAAGTTACCGCTGATTTTTGGTATTGCTCCGTCTGACTGTGTGTGTACGGCCACAGTAAATGTTGATTAGCCGGTGGAACTTTTCGGTTTGAAAAAAGACGAGACGTGAGACGCGTGACAGAAGGGGCTGTGTGTGCTTGTGTGTGTGCTGGGTGCGCGTTTGAATGGGTGCGTCGTGTGTAGAACTAGATGCTGCAGTTTGCAGCTGGTTTGATTCATGTCGTGGGTCACTTACCAATGTATGTAGGCCTAATTGGCTATGACCTTTGAAATAGTTGAAAGTAAATCCCAGTAGTATCTAGTGAAACACACATGCAAACGCCCTTCTGTCCCTCATTCCCTCAAACTCGATCTTCTACATTTGTTGTGTAAAAAGGACATAGCAAGTTTTTTGTATCAATGATCACTTTAGGATATTCCAGTGCATTTACATTCAATATATACTGTACCTTGAGTGAGGTAGAAATGCATATTGTTGCAAATATAAATACTGTTAATTTGTTATTTTTTGTAATTAATCATTTACTGAATTTCTTTGTAGAATATGTTACTATTATTTGGGTTTTTGTTCTCTGCATAACTGTCTCTTTCACCTATATTAATTCCTCAGCATTCAAGATGTTTGTAGGGTCCTCACCTCAGCTACCTCTCACAAGGTGCCCCTGAAAAAGGTGATGAAAGTTCTTGTGTAGTATCTAATCTATGACTATTAGCTCGTGTGTGTGTGTGTGTGTGTGTGTGTGTGTGTGTGTGTGTGTGTGTGTGTGTGTGTGTGTGTGTGTAAAATCTGTTGTAATTATTTTACATTTTTCTCTGCATAGCTGTCTCCTTCGCCTATATTAGTTCATCTGTCTTTCTGGTCACAACAGAAATTCAAGACGTTTGGGTCCTCAGCTCAACTGACCAAGACCTTTGCTCATTGAAGGCATGAAGTAATTTGTGATGCCCCCACGATTGCAGTTTTTAAACGCAGATGGCTTGCTCTTTTTAACATGTGCGAGGTAAGTTATTTGTTGATTTTTTTGTGTGTTTATTTCCTCATTTTAGTAAGACCATCAGGCCTTTTTGTAACCTTTGTCACAAGTCTTAAGTTGCAAGTATTTTGTAGGTATGTGTTTTGTGCCCTGTTTCAAGTTAAGTGCCAAGTTCAAGAGGATCATGACAGTTGGTTTGCTGTTGAATTTCTTCTCAGAGCTGGATGGTCTTTCAACAACACTGCTCCGGGTCTTCAGCAAGAAAGGTGCTTCTCATGCAAGGAAGATACAGAGGATCCTGGTGCCCATGACTCAGGTAAAACATGCACACTGCCATGCATCACAGTAATGCTAAAATTTCAAGATCTAATGTAATGGGGAGAAGTAGGGTGTCTTGGATCATATTGCATTTCTCCCACTAATTTCAATCCTTCAGCCAGTTTTGAACTCATTGTCTTCACCTCAGTTCTAACTACAGCTGGCTTTACACACAGCAGTCCTGGGCAATGATATAACAGTCTTTTGCAGGTCAGTTGATGTGGTTGCTGCTCTGTTTTATTATTATTTTATTTTTTTATTTGATTCTCATGTCTGTCTGGCTTGCGATTCCCATGAAATGATCAGGGGAATTAAAGGTACACTGTGTACGAGTTTTAGTTGTTTATTTCCAGAATTCATGCTACCCATTCACTGATGTTACCTTTTTCATGAATACTTACCACCACCATCAAATTCTAAGTATTCATTATGACGGAAAAATTGCTATTTTCATACATGAAAAGGGGGATCTTCTCCATGGTCCGCCATTTTGAATTTCCAGAAATAGTCATTTTTAGCTGCAGAAATGACTGTATTTGGGCCATACTAGAAAATATTAGTTTATTACTTGGTAAGCTTTCATGAAAAGGTCAAATTTGGCAATAGGCAGCCCAGTTTCAATTAGCAGCGTAGTTGCAGTACCTTTTTTCACAATTTCCTGCACAGTGTACCTTTTTAAGGTCAGACGTCACATTTTGGCATCACTTCAGTACGTTTGGAACCAGGGCTGAGTGCTGAAATGGTACCGAGTACTTGGGGCTAATGGAAAAGTGTCAGAGCTGCACCATGCCATATCAAACAGTGACGTACTGTACCACTTCACTGCCAGTACCAACGATACACTACGCTACTAGATAAATGAGATGTGTCCTTTATTTAATGTGGTTGTACCTGTACTGCGTTTATTCTTCCTGTTGGTTAAAATGTTTTTCCTGCATTTTTGTTTCCTGGCATACATTGACCGGCCCTCATACGCAGACTGACAACATTGATGTGAAGAGGGAGTGCATGCTGAGGAGCTGACGGTCTACCTGAATGAAGAGCCAGACAAAGTGGTATGTTACAACTCGGCAGCTAGATCTGTCTTTTTCGTTATTAGGTGGCATAGGGAGATCGCACACATCAGTGGCCTGCGAGGCTCATTTTGTTGGGCTCTGGTGGGCTCCTCCTGTGCTACCTGACATGTCTCCTGGCATATCATCCACGTTCTGGACACTGCTGGAGGACACACCAAACCTTCTTGCATTGATGTGCCATCTTGGCCTCAGTTATGTGTTCTTTGCAAACACGAATCTGCCCAATTCCAGCTTTGCTAAAGCACCCTCACATCATCACAAACCCTTTGCCAAATTTCACGTTCAATCCAACACCAGTCATCTCTGATTTGTAGATCTCTGCAGGTCTCTATCTACCCATGAGGGTGTTGCACTTGCTGTGGCACATTGCGAAGGCCGCATTACTGAAGCAGCAGAAGTTATCTTAGAAGAAAACTTAAACTCAATATAGGTTTTAGTTCTGGAATACGATCGTGCTGTAGGGTAATAGTTTTCTCATAGTTTCACCTTAGACAACTCCCCCTCAGGAGACCAAACTTTGAGCAGACTCTTTTGCATTGGATGGGTGGGGTTTGACATATCTTTCTCTCTCATGCAATTTTTGGTTGACAATGTGCCTAAAAGGGCCAATATGTTCAAAATACTAATAATTGTGCTGGTGGGGCAGCCGTGGCCTAGTGGTTAGAGAGTTGGTTTTTCAATCTATTGGTTGCAGGTTTGAATCTCCCCTGACCTGTCACTACATCTCCATCCATGGCTAAAGTGCCTAAGGCAAGGCACCTAACCCCACATTGCGCCAGGGCCTGTAACCAATACCCTGAAAAGTAATAAATGTAAGTCGCTTTGAATACATGAAAGCGTCAGCTAAGTGTAATGTAATGTATTGTAACAATTTTGCACACTGTATACTTAGCTGTATGTGTAAAGTTTCTCACCAACACTCGTGAAAAGATCATGACCCTGTTTCTCAAAAGCACCGTTGTTAGTTAGCGACTTGGTATTTTGCCAATGGGAAATTGCATGCAAGCAAAGTTTTTACTGTAGTTACCAATGATGCTGTTGAGAAACATACTCCAGAATGGGGTCATAGCCACACCAAAAACGAAGAGAGGTAATTGAACATCAGTTTGATCTCACATTCAATTGCCTAAACAGGCAGTGTGAGGGCACACAAGTCAACATCCTCCTCATACCTTTCATAAACTATACTAAATATACTACTATACTACTTTTCCCATCTCTGGGTGTGTTAGGGTGGACAGAAATGCCCCAAACTTGCGCCCACAAATACCGCTTACGGCTTCAATCATGGGTTTTGTTTACTGTTTTCCAGGATGTTGATCTGGACGGTCCAGCTGAAACGTATTGTCTTCGTGTGCGTGTGATCGGCAGAGAGTCCTCAACGACATTGGTAACGTACCTGTGGCCATTGCAGTGTTTGTTTTGGTTTATGCTCTTAATCTCTGTTACCTTCCAGAATGGAAGTACACTTTCAAATTTCTGTTTCATTCTAACCGTCTGTTTCATCAGTTTTTGCACTGCTTTTAAATGTACACTGTGTAAGATTCTTAGTTGTTTATTTCCAGAATTCATGCTACCCATTCACTAATGTTACCTTTTTCATGAATACTTAGCACCACCATTAGGGTGCATCAGTTGCCCCCTATGAAAAGATATGGCCTTGGCCCTATAGTAAAAATGTTCTACACCCAGTAAAAACACACTGTGTAAAATATTTTGAAATTTGGATGAAGTCTACCGGGGCCACCAGCCCCATGAAAATAGAAAATAATGGTGATAGTCAAAATCTTGAATAGAAACAGGGCTGGACTGGCCATCTGGCATGGCGGGCATTTCCCGGTGAGCCCCGCACCCTCGTGGGCCCCCATTGTTTTATTTTTTACATTACTGAAAATAGGGGCCCATGAGGGTGCGGGGCCCACCGGTGAGTCAGTTCTCCGGCACTAATAATAATGAGGGGGCCCCCTTAAATCCGAAAGTGCCCGGGCCCTATTTATCGCCCAATTCAGCCCTGAATAGAAATGGACATTTTGCTGCATAAAGCTACCCAATAAAAACATATTGCCTCAGCTGTGTGATTAAAAAAAATCTATGCACAGTAAAATCACTCTGTGGAAAATGTGTTGAAATTTAGATTAATTCTACTGGGTCCACCAGGCCCATGAAAATACAAAACAATGGTGATAGTGATGGGCAACCTGGATTCCAAAGTCCAGTGCCACATATTCCAAATATAGCCAATATACCGTAATGAACCAGCTGACCCACTGCCAGTATCAAGCAAGAGATTGCGAAGTTGTATGACTTTTGTGTGCTTCACCTGTGGGCCTAGGATTGTACAGGTAGCTGTTAATACCTGGTGGAACATCTGTACTAAAGCTGTGAATGCTCCTTGGAATGACTTATGTTTTTTCAAGAAATCCCTGCAGTAGTTCAATAGAGTACATACAATACAACTGTATGTGATGTTGGAAAGAGTGACTTCCCAAAACCTGTACTTAAGTGGGCAGTCATGGGTGAGCGGTTAGGGCGTCAGACTTGCATCCCAGAGGTTGCTGGTTCGACTCCCGACCCGCCAGGTCGGTTCGACTCCCGACCCGCCAGGTTGGTGGGGGGAGTAATCAACCAGTGCTCTCCCCCATCCTCCTCCATGACTGAGGTACCCTGAGCATGGTACCGTCCCACCGCACTGCTCCCCATGGGGCGCCACTGAGGGCTGCCCCCTTGCACGGGTGAGGCATAAATGCAATTTTGTTGTGTGCAGTGTGCAGTGTTCACTTGTGTGCTGTGGAGTAATGGCACTCTTCAATACAGTTTTATTGACTGCCTTGTAGCCTAGGCATTCCAAGGAACATTCACAGCTTTAGTACAGATGTTCCTCCATGAATTGTAGGCCCACAGGTGAAACACGTAAGGGTTAACGTTCGGCGAGAAGGTCGCTACCGTGGAATAGCAGCACGACAGAGAGAATCTTTAGACCCCGACGCGGAGCGTCTCTTTGAAGTGCTGCTATTCCACAAAGCGACCGACTCGCCGAAAGTTAACCCGCTTATTATATGGATATACTTAAATGATTCACACATGGCGGGGACATTTCTTTAGGCCTATTTAATGTTAAGTCTATTATAGTTTTTAATGTTAAAAGATTGTTGCTGCGCAAAACAAAACAGTGCCGTTGTGGAACACCGCTAGGCAACAGCTAGGTAGCCAGGACAACAGGTGTTGTCTATCACAGCAGCTGATTAGAGTCTTGTTGAAAAGTCGCTTTAGCAGTGAAAAGTCTTGTTGCCATTGACAGCGGTCTGTTATAGACCAACCCGTCCGTTATCGAAAAATAACAGACGTGCGAACGTTGGGGAGCCCCGTTGAAATGAATGGAGCATTCGACCGATGACGTCACACCATATAATAAACAAATATAACAGTCATGCAGCTTTGCAATATCTTGCTTGATACTAGCACTAGTAGATACTAGTGGTCCAAGGCAGCAAGGAATTGATATTGTGTTGCAAAAGAGCAAATTTGCCTAAATATAGCAGTTTGACCATCAGTCTGTCCTGAGACTGAAGTCTGTGTAAGTGGATCGACTGAATACACAACCTGCTTAGATATTCCTTCTGTTTGTGCTCCCAATACAGGTGATTTCACTAATTACCTCATCAACCTGGCTTAAGTGGTAATTAGGCTCAGCTGGTTCATTATATTGGCTGGGGCAAATGTGTCACACGGTTTGTCCACCTCTGTTTTAAGACAATGGCAAACCTAGATTCAAAAGCTACAATCCAGTGCCACAGATTTCAAATTACCTGGTTTTACCTGTCCAATGGGGCACCTAAGTCTCCACCCCTTCCGGGCGGCTTATGGGGCTGGCAACGCAAAAACTTTTGACTGGGCTGTAATGGACTGATCAAAGCTATTTTCCGACCCACCTCGCATTTCCCCGTCGATCATACATATGCTGTGCCTCAGAATTAATAACAACCAATGGTGTGCTTGTTGACTTCACATGGCAAGCGATTTTTGAGTTGTGTGTGTGCAAAAATATACAATTATTTGGACTACACAACAGATGTCGCATGTCCGACGTGCAGCCACTTAAGCCGCAGTGCAGCGGTAGGGTTGGCTGTGCCTCGGTTCACGTCAGATATGCGAGGCGCACGTGTAGTCTCTAACATAGTTTTGCACAAAAGCTAAAATAACGTTTCTTGCGTGTCGAAAATGAGTGGTCTTACGACGCAAATCCAAACCTTTCAAATTCACTGTCATCATATGTGAAATCCGGAGCACATGCCAAACGGGATGAGGATTTAGCTTGACTCGCTCCATTAACTCTCATTCAAAATTTTGAGAGCTCCAGCCCCATGGATCGGAAGTAGAAGGGCGTGACTTAGGTGCCCCATTGCCCTAACTGGAAAGGTAAAACTAGGTATGTCATTTGGAATATGTGGCACTGGACTTCAGCTTTGGAATCCAGGTTGCCCATCACCATCACCATTATTTTGTATTTTCATGGGTCTGGTGGACCCGGTAGAATTCATCTAAATTTCAACATATTTTACACAGAGTGATTTTACTGTGCATAGAACATTTTTATCACACAGCTGAGACAATATGTTTTTATTGGGTAGCTTTATGCAGCAAAATGTCCATTTCTATTCCAAGATTCTGACTATCACCATTATTTTCTATTTTCATGGGGCTGGTGGCCCCGGTAGACTTCATCCAAATTTCAAAATATTTTACACAGTGTGTTTTTACTGGGTGTAGAACATTTTTACTATAGGGCCAAGGCAATATCTTTTCATAGGGGGCATCTGATGCACCCTAACCACCATCATATTCTTAGTATTCATTATGACTGGGAAAAATTGCATTGGGATCTTGGCCATTTTGAATGTCAAGAAATTGCCATTTTTAGCTGCAAAAATGACTGTATTTGGGCCATACTATAAAATATTTGTTTATTACTTAGCAAACTTTCATGAAAAGATCAAATTTGGCAATAGGCAGCCCAGTTTCAATGAGCAGCATAGTTGCAGTACCTTTTTTGACCGTTTCCTGCACAGTGTACCTTTTTTTTAAGAGTTTTTAGAGAAATTGAGAAATTAATCTTTCTCATTTGCAATTGAAGAGGTACCCTCATTTTGTATCTTGCTTTGATCATTACATGTGCAATGAAAAAATAAAGGCAACTAATTCTTCAACTTTATCGCGTGTAACTTTATTGTAGTTGGTCTTATAGGCTCAACTGGAACCAACTTACAACTGACGAACTTGGCTGACATGCATATTGGTAGATGCGTGTGCCTTGAGGTGTTTTCTAGCTTGATCTGAACTGATAAGGACAACAATGAATGTTTAATTAATTAAGGTATATTGATTTTATGAATGACTTTTATTATGTTTGATGTTCATGTGGCTTGACAAGTATTGTCTTAATACAGTTAATTAGATGTGTTGAACAATCCAAACAATATTTTGTTGTGGGAACATAAATATATTATGGAAAGTATTTCCATCCAATTTGATTATGCTACCATAGCAAGATGTTGCTTTGTTGAGTCTATCAATGTAAATACTGCTGTAACTACCCCATGAAGTTGGTTCATCCAGACCTAAACCAAATATGTTGGAGCAACATGTAAAAGTTATGATGGATTAACCCTTTCTATTAAGGTTGAAATAACCTTTAAAAGTTATGTTGGCTGTACCCCTTGTACTTAGGTCACAGTTACACTTACATGTTATGTTGATCCAACATATTGACCTTAATGTGACTCAACAAAAAAATTTCTTGCTAAGGTAGCATAATCAAATTGGATGGAAATACTTTCCATAATTTTTTTATGTTCCGCCAACAAATAATTTGTTTCAGTGTAGCCTAGAAACTTGACTGTGACTTTATGGCGCTTCGTTTTTGTCGAAAAAAAAAACCCGATATGCTTCCGAAGCATAACCTGACACGGTGGTTTTGAACTGCTGGAGAGAGTGAACCTCTTTCTCCAGGCCCACATAGTATCCACATTTCCATCTTTTTTTCTGAAGTTGAGGACTGCTTCGTACCTCTGTCAGTAACCGAATCCCTTCCGACGTTGTGTCTTTTGCGCATGGAGTGGACAGTGTGCCAAATTGGGGCGTAGCAATGTTTTAACTAGGCCTAACCTATATGCAGTAGCCTACACTCACGAGGGATGACTAGGATTTGAAACAAACAGGATTGATTCTTGCGGTGATTGCTGATAGCCAGCTGGTCCAGCGGTGGATTGCGTGTCGTAGCCTACACAAAACCAGGCGAGACTCGCTCTTGAAGACAACATTGCTCTGCGAGAAAGATCATCCCTGTCTTCCTGGCGATTCATCCCCTTTGTCATCGTCCCTCTTTTCCTGTTAGTAATTTGGACCTGGCATGTTTATCCCCGTAATTTGTAAAACCGGCAATCAAACGTGCGCGCAGCACTTTACAAACACGCAGGTATCCTCTCTATCAAAGGAACGCTTTCTCCGCGTGTGGTGTGCTAGATTTTCCGTATCCTCATGGATTGGCAAGACATGTTGGGAGACTTCAATTCAATTCAACTTACTCCCGATTTTGTAGAGATAGCCTATTATGCTATTCAGCAAAATGTCAGGACCACGTCAACGTTAGTTTGGCAAATAGCCTACGTTGGCATGCTGATGCAAGCTTGACGGTGGAACAAGACGCATGCAAATAATGATCGATCTACTTCCCCAAGCATAGCCTACTGAAAATGTCCAGCATGTCCAACGTGTTTTACACATTCAAATAGGCCTACTCCCACTAAAGACATCTCCCAAACTCAACGACCAGTGCTGCCAGTGCACATTTCGCCCCTAGCACCACACACGTGGACAGCTCGCAATGCAAAAATAGATAGGCTATATAGCCTAGGTAATATTTGTGCTGGCATTTTTGTTTCAGTTTTGTAACGAGGATTATAGCAGCTGAAGACTTGATTTCTTCTAGCCTACGGGAATATTTTTTTAGTTTGGTATAATTACGGACAATGCAAATAGCTGTTTTTTGTGACATGCGGACATTTTTGGAGGGAATATAATCGAAAGTCCCGACGCCTGGTTTATTGTTTTGTGACGTGCATGTGGATGAGCTTTATTGAAGTTTCATGTAATAGGCCTACTGAACTGAAATTGAAAATAGGCTAAATTTTTCTCGGGTGCTATGAGTTATTGTTTTGCACCGAGTAGGAAACGTTTGACGCCATGCCACTCACAGTGAGTGACCATATTATTTCTCATCAGTGTCGGCAAAGGGTAGGGCCTTCAACCATAGCCTATTGTATAGTTTGGTCTTTTTGTAGCCTGTAAGCCAATCCCCTCGTGAAACTAACGCGCTTCACATAAGAGTAGTGCCGCAGTTTCAGCACCATGGACAGAGGGTGCAAGTCCATTTAGGCGGCAGGCATGTCGTTACTCCACGGCAAATGCCGTTTTTGGGAAAAATATTAAAGTAGTCGCTATTTCGAAGTAGCCTATGTAATGGTCTACTTTGAGACTGTTTTAGATTTGCCTATGAAATGCATCTCTCATGTGAAAGCAAAGGAGAGATAGGCCTATCGCCCCCCTGTTTATAATCGCAAATTAAGCATGGCCACAGACAGCGCGGAGACCCAGAACAGTTTCATATTCTAGATAAACCGATAGACCCGCTGATCTGTCTTTCTTAATACACAATGCACAAACACAGTAATAGACCATTTTCAATAGCCCACATACAATATAACTGTCCACTTTTCCCAGCCTTACTACAACCAAAATGGTTGGTAAGCCTACATCCACAAGCGAGAGCTGAGCCAGAACTTTAGTTGGACTCCCTCTATCTACGTCATGAGGCTCTGCCAGCGAGGAGCCCAATACTTCAGAAGTAGCTGTAAAATGATACATTTTCATAAAAAAAAATATTGCATCAAAGAGACATCTTTTTGTCGAAACAGAAGAAGCTTTTTTACAAACAGGGAGCTCTGTTAAGACCATGTGCAGTGCAGCCAAAAAGGGGTCGTCTTGTTTTCTTGGGCAATAGGGAATAATAATGATATGCCTAATAATAATAATAATAATAATAATAATAATAATAATAATAATATTGCCAAAATAATGTTCTGACTTTTGATACGCCCTGAAGAAGGCCATAAGGGCCGAAACGCGTAGGCATTGTAGCCAAATAAAAAAGTAAAAAAATTGCAACCTTGAGTGCCTCAGCATCCGTCTTCCTGGACCAATGTTCTGACTTTTATCTAAATTATTTGGTGATATCCCTCACAACAGTGCAACAGCACATAGGCCTAATGGCGAGAGTTTTTCCCTCAGCACGTAGGCCTAATGAAAGCTAATCGGACGTCTAATGACAGGTGGTGCTGACGGACAGCGCATGAGGGAAAGAAGTTGCAAACTTGATCGTGTTCGGTTTCGTCAGTCCAACGGAAAACTTCTGGCTATAGAAAATGAATCTGTATTGCAACAAATCTAGTTAGGCCTAGGTCTATATAGGCTATCCAAGATATTTAATTTAGACAGAATCCTTTCAAGCCGTGCAGCATCAACGTGGTCATAGCCTACTGTCTGCACTTGTTCCGTTGCCTGCTTCATAGCAGAGAAGGAATAGCTTGCTGTTGTTGAGGATTTGTAACGTGGATTATCGAAACTGAAGACTTGATGGACTGGACAGCTCCCCACGAGTCACTTATAATGGTTGGTCTTTTCCTGGGATTTGATTCATGTCGTTTGGGGGAAAATATTAAAATAGCCTTTGTAATGGTAAGAATATTTCCAAAGAGCCAAGATGGGGCTTAAGAATATGGGCCAGGTTTGTCTCCGTGCGTACACACACACACACACACACACACACACACACACACACACACTCTCTCTCTCTCTCTCTCTCTCTCTCTCTCTCTCTCTCTCTCTCTCTCTCTCTCTCTCTCTCTCTCTCTCTCTCTCTCTCTCGCGCGCGCCACAGACCCACGCAAGTGCAAGACAGGTTTTCACCACCTCGTGAAGTGTTTAGACCTGGCCTATTTAATGTCGCTGTAAATTGCTGTAATGTAGCCTAGCAGAAAGTGCGAGACATTCGCCCTACTCGTTGCACGCAACAAGTTGTGAAATGATTTCTTAACGGTTTTAACCGCATCCTTCGCGACTCTCGAGCAGTTTGAGAACTGAGAAGAATGAGAGAGAGAGAGAGAGAGGGCAGTGACTACCATGTCACTGAGACTATGTGTGTATTGAATCCAAGTGCAGAAAAAAGCATATCCATATAGATTATTACATAATGCACCATGTTATTACATTTCCATCAAAAAAAAAAGTTGCGGCCGCATTCCGTAATAAATTTCGCATTTTGTAATAATTTATTACAAGATGAGAAAAAAGTTATTACGAAATGCGTTCAAGAAATGTATTACGAAATGCGTAAATTATTACACAATGCGGCAATTGTCACCGCATTATGTAATAATTTGTTACATTATTACATATTGCACCGTTATTACATAATGCGGCGTTACAGACGGTCGTGACATGTCACAACCAATATTCAAGGGCTATAAAATAGTCCCGACCAATTTTTGACATATTAATTAAAAAAAAAAGAAATAACTGAACGAAAATCTACATTGATTAGTTTAATATTTCAATATACTATGCAGTCGTAGGATTCATTTAAAAAACATTTTAAATTGGCTAGTTGAGCTATGATTAACCATGCCGCTATTGGCTGCAACAAGCGGCCAGGCGGAAGCAGTGGTCCACGCTGCTGGTGCTGAAAAGTGAACGCATCTGTCTGGTATTGGAATTAAACTCAAACGGCATGAATGTTTCCTTCTGAATTTGACATTTATGAGCCTCAGAGATACCAAAAAGAAAAGGACGACTGGCATAAGAAGTTATGCTACCTCAACAGTTAACATACGGCCCCATAAGATTTCATCTATGCATGTGTTGCATCGTTCGGTGTTTAGGTAAGATTATCCTCCTACCCTCACTTTTGAGTGCAAGTTTTAACGGTCTCGTTGTAGCCATCGATTAAGCCCTGGCAGATGCAAATAAACATGGGAATGAATGAATGAGAGAGACTGGATGCTGGAGATGCTGCCGTTTGAATTAGTTGCTGTAGCCTGTTGGCTATCCACACACCTCACATAATGCATGCCATAATTGCAAAACATTCCGACTGTCAAACTAGGCCTACTCGATAGCTCAATGCGATTTATGCTTGCTCATTTCGGTTGCCGCGTGCCGCGTGTGCCGCATGTTGTAAAAAGTTTGGCAAAAGGAATTAATTTCAAGTTGTGATTCCTCTGACATTCTGAGAAAAAAAGTCAGGTTTTAGATATTGTCATGCAAAAAAGGGTCGTTTATTCTCCCAGTACAAAGGGGCTCGGTCTTAATGGAGCTTGTTGACTGCTTTTACAGAAAGTAGCCCAAGAGTAGCCTGGCCTACGTTTTTAAAGGAGCCGCTACCCTTTTAAAGTCAGATACAGATATTCTCTCTCTCTGTCTCTCTCTCTCTCTCTCTCTCTCTCTCTTTCTCTCTCTCACCCCATTGTTATGTTGTCCAGAACCATTAGAAATGCTTAGTCGTTTAAGCAATTTTGTTTAAATAAATGTTAAATAGAATTATCTCTGTTGAACATGTAGGCCTACCACTTACTGTATAGCACTGTTCATTTTGGGAAAAGGATATGAGCCCTGGTCTAATGTGCCACCTGGTTTAAGAAACAGTCTTCCTTACTTATAGGCCCTAGTCATTATTTCGGTAGGGCGCATAGGCCTATATTGAATGAGCCTAGATTAATTCTATAATACCAGTCAGATTAATCTAGATAAAGAATCTATGTAATTTTTTTATTTTTTTAATTTTTTGGTTGAAGTTGTCCCTACCAAAGCTCAAGCCAAACCTACGCCCTTGGTGCAGCAGCGGGTGCCCGTATAGCCTACAATCAAACCTCGAAATGAACCTCAGTTAGTGCTCACTGCTACGTAATGCGCACGTTTTTCGTTTTGTTTTGTGGTTTGACATTTTATCAAGAGCAAAAATGAATGCAGAGGCTGAAATGGAGCATGCTTTCTGCTTATGCAGGCGGTAATTTTACAATATAGCCTAACATTAATGTGGGAAGAAATAATGCTGCCTAATATCCTGCCTCAACGTTCGTCCGACTTCGGGCACCTCCCTACAAGCGATTCCAGGCTGGTTTATTAGGCAGGCGGAGCATCTCGTGCGCTCTCTCTCTCTCTCGCTCTCTCTCTCTCTCTCTCTCTCTCTCTCCTCTCCAACGTCAAACTCCACTCGCAATACATCGCGCATGCATGAATAAAACAAAAATC
>NC_085869.1:28835710-28840710 GCF_034702125.1 Engraulis encrasicolus | reverse complement strand
CCGGACCATCGGCAGACACGATCTGCAGGGGGTCCATGATCCACCATCAGTGCCTCCACAAGCACACACCACCGTCCGCCCCACCCCGAGTCCCAGTCAGAAGGACCAGCAAAACCACCCTAAAACCCCCACACCCACACACCAACAACCCCTCTGGCCCGCCATCAAACAATCCACCACCAGCATCAGGTCCACACCAGCTATACCAGCCCCCTATACCACTGCATTACCCCACAGCCCATAACATATCTCCAATCACCCCCAGTCCAAACTGGTCTACACCAACTCTGACCTCCATAAAACCCCCTAGCCCTTCATCAATTACCCCTTAGCCCCTGTCCTGCATCAGCTACATCAGCCTCCCATAACAATACCCCCCCGGCCCATCACACATCTCCAGTCACCCCCAGCTCACCACCAGCTCCGACATCCTCAAACCTCCTTACCCTTCACCAATCACCCCCCAAGCCCCTGCCTCACCCACGCCTTTTACCCCTTCTCTATCAACCACCCCCCCTCACTCGCCACCCCACTGGCCCCTGCCTCTGTCTCTCCCGTCACCCCCATTGACAGGAGAAGTCCCTGCTCATGACTACAACATGATCTAAGTACTCCGGCTCACCCCCCGACCAGAGGGTCTAGCGCAAGCTGTGCGCCAGACTCTTTGCCCACTGATCTGTTATGATGGAGCGCTGGTGGCCGGTGGTGCGGTTGGTGACTGGTAAGCGGAGATGATGGGCGAGGGGGCAAAGGGGGACACTGATGCCCCAAAGCTGGCCACCTGTGGCAGGCTGGGGTACAGCAAACGTTGGCATGTGGTAGACGTGGGACTCCCCGATCCGACTCTGCAGCAACAATTGAATCAGTGCTTAAAAGATGTCCATAACAAGCCATCTGGCCACCATTTGGAATAGAAAAATGAGACAAAAGACTCGAGACAAAGAAACCAAAAGTGTTGTACTGTTTTATCCATGCTGTTTTTCAACAGTTGCTCCAATGTGACACATGCATAGATGCAACAAATAAATAACTCAATACAAATATGTGTTTTTGCAGCTTCTCAAAGGCATGCGCATTCATCGATTAATGTGATTCATCAATCATGATTGTGTGTGTGTGTGTGTGTGTGTGTGTGTGTGTGTGTGTGTGTGTGTGTGTGTGTGTGTGTGTGTGTGTGTGTGTGTGTGTGTGTGTGTGTGTGTGTGTGTGTGTGTTTCTTTCCTTCCACAGCTTACATGGGTCATCTGCAGAGGGCACCATACAAACACACAACATCACATGCATTGGCCAGGTGGCTAGGTTGCCAACTCTGATTGCTCTTGATTTGATTTTGTGACTATGGCCATGAAATCCTTATCCATGGTATGATTTTTGCTCTGGCAAGCTCGTTTACCCATGGAAGGTCGTTGTTCTGGCCGCCTTATGCCTTGTTCACATTCAATAGCGACCAACGCGAACGGAACGACGGAAGTCATTATTTCTCTATGGAGGGTGCGCGACCAGCGCTACCAGAGCGAATTCGCCAGTGGCGAAGCGAACTGAGCGACCAGAGCGAATTTCAACGATAAAAAGTCAGCTAATCTTATGGTAATGAGCGATGACGCAGTTCGCCGAATGTTCACATCTCCGAATGTCCCAGGCTGTCAAGCCAGAGCCGTTATGTGATTAGCTAAATCATCCATGTCAATGTCGCATCCAGAGCGAATACAGCGAATTCAAGGTGAAACGTCTTCTGCTACCTCCGTTACCAGGCAGCGTAGTTGGCTCTTGGTCTGAACACGGCATTACTCACCCTGATGTTGGAGTGGAGGCCAGTGAGAGTCTTCTTGGTGTAGTCACTGTTCAGACCGAGGATGACCTCCACCTCCTTGTAGAGCAGGACACACACGTTCACCCCTTGTTCCTGGGAGGACACACACATACATACATAACATATTTACAATACATCTTAAACGATAGCTGAAATCCGTGGATCCATGGTGAGCTTTATATTAATCTGACCTATATCTATTGGTTTGACCTAGCTATTGGTTGGAATCTTTATCACATCATTGGTACGCAAACCTACACACACATATGCAAGTACACACACACACGCACACGCACACACACACACACACGAGCACAAACTCACCGCTTTCCTTTTTAACACACAGTCTAATCTCCAGGTGTTGCCATCAACCACAGGCCTCTTCAGGAATATTTCTGGACTCAACCTGTAAGACACAAACCCACATGCTTAATGCGCATGGCACGTGCATGGCACAATAGGATACCGTACAAGGAATCTACAAATCTCATAAATGACTAATATGTAACCTTCTGCAATCTGTATATTAATCTATAGGCTAATTAGCTAAGCTATGGGGGTCTGTAGGTTATTTAGCATTTGTTATAACCTTCTTTCATAATATACAAGCGCATGCACACACACACACACACACACACACACACACACACACACACACACACACACACACACACACACACACACACACACACACACACACACACACACACACACACACACACACACACACACACACACACACACACACACACACACACGGGCGGCCTCCCACTGCTTTACCCCATTTATAATAAATGCTCCCTGAAGGTCTTACTAGCGCAAGCTAAGTCTCTAGCGCGGCTCTTTGCTACAGTAGTTTTGCCAGCCTTCACAGAAATGTACCGTAGTAGCAGGCCGCCTCCCTGGGCAGATTAAAAAGCCGTTAAGTAAATGTGCAGGGCGTGGGGTGGGGGAGGCAGCTCTTGTGGGAGGGCTGATTGATGATAGGGTTTAAACTAGAGCCTTACCACCAAGCAGTGATAAATATCTCCTCCTTAGCGCCTTCCAAGGCGTCGGCTATGGCGTCGAAGTAACCGGCAGCATTGACGAACCTAAGAGAGAGCACGGCCCACAAATTCGCAAAAACAAAACATTCAAGAAAGAACCAGTGAATATCTTTTGTCTGTGAATATCTTGTCATGAAAGTTGTCATGTGCTCGAGTTCAGGCACACTATTTTAGTTTCCTTTATATTTTAGTCTTAATATACTGGAAGAACAGTGAAGTAGACATAAATACTCTACATTTCTGTTCATGAGTGAATTAATAAACAGGACTTCTGGGCCTGGGACCAGAGCCACAGGTCCAAAGGTGACAAGACAAACTGAACCCTTCACCCCCTTCCTCTTTAAGGAATTCAATATTTATGTATGCTCTATCCAGGGGCACTTCAGTCAATCTATTATATCACAATGCTCTTACTAAGGATTTTATCCAACATGAAGAGCCAAGAAGAGAGATTATATTCAGGACTGAATGACTTGAAGAATGATGTAATGATGGCAAATGTTATGATATAGTCAGAAGAACTGAACACTGAACAAAACAATGCAATGGGTTAGAATAAAGTATGTATGTATACTAAATACAGTAGGATGTATGATGTACTTAACCAGCAGAATACATCTGATGGATTTTACTGTCATGTTAGTGTGGGTTGTCTTACCACTGCGCTGTTGTGTTCTCTCGGACTGGGGCAAAGGAACCGTGCCGGTTCTCCCTGAGGAAGTCCTGCCCGTACCTCTGAGCAAACTCGTCAATTGAGTGACCCCACCAGCGGGCCTGCCTGTATGTCGAGCACTTGATGGTGAGCGCCCTAAAAAAAAAGAGGTAAACCAGACCAGCTGTAGTGAAGGGGGACAGAAGTAATCTTGAACAGCTTCAGCACAGGTTCCCTGCTGACAGCTTTGACTGGGCCCAGGACGAAATCATCTGAATGGACCCAATTCAAAATACATAAAATTACATGGGCTCCCAATTCTCCCTGGGCCTGGGACAACTGACCCATTTGCTCCCGCCTGTCAGCGGGCCTGCAGGTACTCTGATCATAATGTCAAAACGGGCATGCATATTGGAATCAGAACTATCAATCCATAAAGTTAAAAATCTGCCATTTTTTTCTTTTAAAACAACTTCACTGACTATCTGACCTATCTGCCTTGAGTCATTATGGTTTGCTGTTTGAAGCTGATTTGATCAAAGTTGTGGCAGGACTTTTACTTTCTGAACCCTGGATTGACACTTCTGCTCTGTTTGTTATGGCAGTCGGAGCACATCTTCACATCTTCAACTCCAGCGATGGCACTCCATCACTCCAACCACATCAGAAACATCTGCACAGCCACCACAGGCAGCATGGTTTCCAATTCAAATGCCATTTCAAATCCAGGTTTAAGCATCACTGATAAGCCAACGCCATGTGTGGCTAACAGTGAAAGTGTGTGCATTATCATGGATCCGGAAAGAAATAGAAGCTATGTGTTTTGGACCTGCCTGCAGAGGTTCTCGATGGTTACCCCGTGCCTGACTCCCGTCTCGTGGGTGCCGATTTTGATGTGGAAGCCCTTATCGTAGAGGATCACCGTCCCCACTTGGCCGTCCTTGGGCCGCATGTAGAGAAGAAAGGAGTCTTTTACCACCAGCCATCTGAAACGTGATGCCAGCATTGTCGTCGTCACATCAGAGAGGGGGGGGGGGAGACGAGAGATGAGATGACATGAGAGATTAGGGAAGAGTGAAAAGAATATATAGAGAGGAAGTGAACGAAGAGAAAATAGAAAGACAAGATGAGAAAAAGGAGAAAGAAAGAAAGAAAGAAAGAAAGAAAGAAAGAAAGAAAGAAAGAAAGGAGAAGTCATATCCAAATAAACTTGGCTAGAAAAAGACATGCCTTAAACCCCCACGCCCATTAAGGCCAAAGGGAGAGAGAGTGAGAGAGAGAGAGGGGGGGGGTAGAGAGAGGTAGAGAGACAAAAAGGGAGAGAAATTCTATGGCAGGGGCCGTGGCTGCGATGTTTGCTTTCTTGCGAGCGGTGAGAATTATGCAAGTGTAACGCTAGCCCGGGCATTAAACAGAAACAACAACACGGCCGAGGCGCACATGAAAACACTGGAGCACGAGCGCCTGTTATCCTACTCCATCTCCCTCGCAG
>NC_085869.1:28820710-28828210 GCF_034702125.1 Engraulis encrasicolus | reverse complement strand
CCAAACCAGTTCAGAAGGAGGTGAGAAAATGGCCTGAGGGAGCCATCTCACGACTTCAGGACTGCTTTGAAACCACAGACTGGGACATTTTCAAAACAACTGCCACCCACAGCAATCACATTGACATTGAGGAGTACACAGACACCGTGACCTCCTACATCACAAAATGCATCGATGATGTTACAGAAATAAAACACATCACTACCAGGGCCAACCAGAAGCCATGGTTCACAGGGGACGTTCACCGACTGCTGAGGGCCAGAGACAAAGCCTTCAGAGCAGGAGACGTAGCTGGCCTAAAGACAGCAAGAGCAAACCTGTCCCAGGGCATCAGGAAAGCAAAAAAGGAATACTCAGACAAAATAACAACACACTTCAAAGACAGCAGAGATGCACAGAGCCTGTGGCAGGGCATACAGGCCATCACGGACTATAAGCCTGCACCACGAAGCTGTGACAACAACACCTCTCTGCTAAACGATCTGAACAGTTTCTTTGCCCGCTTTGAAGCACAAAATGACACTCACCCACAGAAAACTCCCCCTCCCCCCCATGATCAACCCCTTTACCTGTCCTCTGCCAGTGTTAAGAGGACACTGGCCACCATCAACCCACGCAAAGCAGCTGGCCCAGACAACATACCAGGCCGAGTGTTGAAGGATTGTGCAGAAGAGCTGAAGGATGTCTTCACAGACATCTTTAACATCTCTCTGGAGCAAGCAGTCATCCCATCACTTTTCAAAGCTGCTACCATCATACCTGTGCCGAAGAAATCATCACCATCATGCTTCAATGACTACCGTCCTGTAGCACTGACGCCCATAATCATGAAGTGCTTCGAACGGCTAGTCCTGTCACACATCAAAGCCACCCTACCCCCCACCCTAGACCCCTACCAGTTCGCATACCGAGCCAAGCGATCCACGGAGGATGCAATTTGCTCTGCCCTCCATCCAGCCCTCACCCACTTGGACAATAAAGACTCATATGTGAGAATGCTGTTCATTGACTTCAGTTCAGCATTCAATACCATAATACCACAACAACTCATCAGGAAACTGGACAAACTAGGTTTCAGCACCTCCCTCTGCAACTGGCTGCTGGACTTCCTGATGCAAAGACCACAAGCAGTACGGGTAGGGAACAACACCTCGAGCACCCTGACCCTGAGCACGGGGGCTCAGCAAGGTTGTGTTCTCAGCCCCCTGCTGTTCACGCTGCTGACACACGACTGCACAACGACCCACAGCACTAACCATCTAGTGAAGTTTGCGGATGATACAACACTGGTGGGCCTCATCACCAAGGGCGATGAGACTCACTACAGAGAAGAAGTAGACCTGCTGGCCAGATGGTGCAAAGACAACAACCTCCTGCTGAATGTCAACAAGACCAAGGAGATTGTTGTCAACTTCCAAAGGGTCCAAAAACAACTGCCACCACTGACCATCGACGGCGATGCTGTGGAGAGAGTGAGCAGCACCAAGTTCCTTGGAGTGCACATCAGCGACGACCTCTCTTGGACCACCAACACTACATCACTGGCGAAGAAGGCCCATCAGCGTCTCTACTTCCTGCGCAAACTAAAGAAGGCAAGTGCTACACCCTCCATCATGACAACATTCTACAGAGGAACCATAGAGAGCGTCGTGTCCAACTGCATCACAGTGTGGGGAGGAAGCTGCACGGAGAAAAACAGGAAGACACTCCAGCGTGTTGTGAACACAGCGAAGAAGATCATTGGAGTACCACTCCCCTCCCTGCAGGACATTTACACCACACGCCTCACCCGGAAAGCACTGATGATCATCAAAGACACAAGCCACCCTGCACACAAACTGTTCAGCCTCCTGCCCTCTGGAAAGAGGTACAGGCGCCTCCGTTCCCGTACCACCAGGCTGGCGAGCAGCACAATGCACCAAGCGATCAAGATGCTGAACACTCAACCCACTCTCCCTCCACTGTCAGCCTCTAGCCAGCAAGGCCACTGACAACCCCCCCCCCCCCCCATCCCCCACCACCATATCTGCGACTGAACATTCCACCTGCACTACTATACTTGTGACTGAACTTTCAACCTGCACTAACTCAAAACACACACACACACACACACACACACACACACACACGCACACGCACACGCACACACGCACACACACACACACACACACACACACAAGCACACTGCACTTTCTGCACTAAACCCAAACATACACACACTGACACACACACACACACACACACACACACACAGACACACGAACACACACACAAGACGCACACCGCACCTTCTACCTGCACTAAACACATACACACACATACACACACACACACACACACACACACACACACACACACACACACTGCTGCTGGTGTACTTGACAGACCTCTTTAATATTTTTTTTTTCTTCAAAATGCTACTATTACCATGTCAGAACGCTATAAAGGACTTTTTTTTTTTTTTTTTTTTTTTTTTTTAGGAAAAAGCACAAAAGCACAACAAATACCTCTTAATGTATGTCCTCTACAAGTCTTCTGTTGTCCAGTCTTGCACTTTAAATGTCTGTATGAGCACTGTCTATGTCCATACTGTCTTAAGTCCATGTATAAGTACTGTCTATGTCTATACTGTCTATGTCCTTACCTAGATTAGTCTATGTCTGTATGGGAAAGCAAGAAATGTAATTTCAAATTCTTTGTATGACCAGTGCATGTAAAGAAATTGACAATAAAACCTACTTGACTTGTGTGTGTGTGTGTGTGTGTGTGTGTGTGTGTGTGTGTGTGTGTGTGTGTGTGTGTGTGTGTGTGTGTGTGTGTGTGTGTGTGTGTGTGTGTGTGTGTGTGTGTGTGTGTGTGTGTGTGTGTGTGTGTGCGCGTTTGTGTGCGCGCACGTGTGTGTGTGTGTGTGTGTGTGTGTGTGTGTGTGTGTGTGTCTGTGTGTGTGTGTGTGTGTGTGTGTGTGTGTGTGTGTGTGTGTGTGTGTGTGTGCGTGCGTGCGTGCGTGCACATCTGTGTGTGAGTGTATGTGTGTGTGTACTGACCGGTCCTCTTCCCATCGCAGTGGTCAGTGGTGTGGCAGGCCACGTCCAGGTCGTCTGTGTCGTCGGGCAGGTCGTACTGCTCCAGGCTGTCGGAGAACTGGCTCATCACCGACTCCAGTCGCTCCAGAGGGGGAGGCCTCTGCCTGGCCCTCTGCGTCAGCATCCTCACCCCTCTGTTCTCCTCAACCTGCACCCCTCCTCTCTTCTCCTTACACACTCACTGCCATCTGAGGAGTACACACAACAATAAAACTAGGGACAAATAACCCACACATACAGTTAGAATAGAACATCATCTCCAACATGGGTCGACATGGGTTCTCTCTCTCTCTCTCTCTCTCTCTCTCTCTCTCTCTCTCTCTCTCTCTCTCTCTCTCTCTCTCTCTCTCTCTCTCTCTCTCTCTCTCTCTCTCTCTCTCTCTCTCTCTCTCTCAAACACACAAACACTGGTTGCCTCACACACAGAATCAACTGATCACATTCCATGAAACCAGAAGTTGATCCAAATAGGTCAATCAATCACCTTTACTCCTCAAGGACTCCACATTCAGAAGACCAGTTAAATGAAATAGAGCAATGTAGAAGGCAGGATGAATCATACATGCTTTATAAATTGAGTTTCTTAACAAACAAATATTTTGTTTGTTAGTACATACGTAGGCCTACTTAGCTTCACTTTAGTTCATGAAGACAGTTTTCCAAGTCATTTAAATCTGATTGAGCAAAGGTATTTTCTTCGCTTAACCAAATAAACCAGAGAAGACAATCAATGGAGATACATTTGAAACATTGAATGGTTATTTTTCGCAAGCTCTCCATCTTTTTCCATTTTATCTGCAATTAAATGTGTGCGTGCATGTGCGTGCCTGCCTGCGTGCGTGGGCATGTGTGTGTGTGCATTTGTGCACATGTGTGTACATGTATACGTGTGTGTTTTGTTCCATAAAGAAAGAAATAAATGTGTGCCTAATCAAAAAATTGTTTTTCAGATTTGTTTTCCTGCTCTGTATGTTAATATCTGACGAAGAGACAAATAAGCAGCACATTTGCAACCATGCTGCAGCCTTTTAAAACTTATTAATTAATTAATTTATTTTATATCCTTGCACTCTCTGTCCTCTCCTTCTACAAACTAATTGCTTCACTGGCTGGCATGCAAAATGCATGAAGTATGGATTTCATATCTGCTGCCCTCTGTTTGCATAATGCCAGGCTGGCGTGCTATTTGCATCACTTATCACTGGTGGTTCCCAAACTTTTTTCTGCTGCTACCCCCTTTTGGACTGAAGAATACTTTCTCAAGTCCCATCATATTCCCAATGCCAACCACTTTTTTTTGTCCTGTCATATTGCTACATTTTAATGTGAAAATCATAGAACAAGTAAATACATTTATCAACCATGCAAGTGAATACTATTACTAATAATTTATGGAATGGTTACATTATGAAAACATAAGTTCTAGGTTTTAAGCAAACAGTTTCTTCTCTCCAGGACCCCTCCTCCAATACCTCTGCGACCCACCTAAGGGTCCCGGCCCCCAGTTTGGGAACCACTGGCTCACACTGAGCGCTAATGAGGTGGATCTGCTGCTCTCATCCTTGGGCCCCAACGCCAACACCACCAACAGCACTTCCATCACAGCCGACCCATACACCCACACCATACACACACCAGCCACCCACTGCCCCAAATGCAAAGTGACAGAGCGGTCATCAGAGAACATGGAGGGAACGTAATGTCTTGTGATCACGCAAAAGGGTGACAGACATTGATTGTGCTCGGTCTGACGGTACGTGTAATGACAAAAGAAGAGAAAAGAGGGAGGGTAGGGGTCAAATGGCATGAAAATGATGAGGAGCAGCGTAGGGCACGCCGGTGTCACACGCAACCCTGGGGATGATGAGACAATGGGTGCCCTCTGAGGGGTCCCAGGAGGATACCAAGAGGCCCTGACTATGGAGCTGAAGATTTGTTTGTTTTGGGGGTGGGACCGATAAAGTTTCCGTTAAATAACCTAAGAGTAGTATTGTCCCGGAAGGGTAGTTAGAGGCCCTGTCTATAGATCTGAATATTTGTTTGTTTTTAGGGTAGGAGCTTAAGAGTATAGTATTGTGTTTGGCGCTCATTTTGTACTCTTGCTGCTGGGTTAAAAGTCATTGAATAAGAAAGAAACATACCTACATGGAGATGTGGATATATGGAGAGTTCAAGCGCTTGGATTAAAAATGCCCGCCCTAAAACTAAATAGACAAGGCATCTGCTCAGTAAAGGCAATGCCGGTACTTGGCGGTACTAGGTTTGCTATTTCAGACTGAATGAGGGAAGATAACATAATAATGTAATAACAAAAGAAAGAGGAAGCAAGTGTGGGTGTAAAGATACAATCCGAGACAGCAAGTATAGGCAGCTAGATAATAAATGGGGAAAGAAAAAAATGAATACAAACTTTGAGAGATAAAACTAGGCAGAACGGGCGAGATAGCACACAGAGAGAGAGAGAGAGAGAGAGAGAGAGAGAGAGAGAGAGAGAGAGAGAGAGAGAGAGAGAGAGAGAGAGAGAGAGAGAGAGAGAGAGAGAGAGAAAGAGGGGCCCTATTTCCTGGCTCTAGGATTTTGTGCTCCATTTCACCTGTCATTGCTGCAGCAGGATGAGGAATCTCCCTAATGGCCCCAGCAAGAGGCCCTAGGCTACGGCAGAGCAGGAGGGCCAAAAAGGGCCTCTGGCGCAGGCAGCATCCCTTAAACTAGGTCTCAGTACCACCACTGAGATATTTCTTTGCCATAACATCCTTTGATAACAAAATTGCAGGGTATATATGCCTATGTAAATATGGTTTGTATTGGTTATTTGGAAATAATAAGCTACAAACACATATCAAAGCCAAATCCTTAATTCCCCCCGGCGATCAATAGAGTTACTCTACTCTACTCAAAGGTTGATCTAACAGAGCAAGCCTCACTGGGACAGACACACACACACACACACACACACACACACACACACACACACACACACACACACACACACACACACACACACACACACACACACACACACACACACACACACACGCGCGCGCGCGCGCACACACACAGCGCAACAACACAGCACAGAACAACACAGCGCAGAGCAGTGCAGTGACACCCTCATTTGTTTTGCCTCGCTTTTGTCTGCGCATACACATGGCATTAGGAAAATGAGCTTCAAAGGGGCCATGTGCCCACTCGACATGACAGAGGGCACAGTATACAGATCGAGCGAGCGCGTGCAGTCTGTCACCACCAGACCTGCCATCCCCGTGGCAACAGCGGCAAGCTGAGCTGAGCAGAGACGAGACAAGGCAGAGCAGAGCAGAGCGGAGCACAGCATAGCTGGCTCGTCATCACATTTAGTCTACCGCTCATTAGATAATAATGAGGGGGACTCCGGCGTTTGAAAGGGTCCCCTTCTACTCCCAACACGTTTGGAGGTGGTGGAGAAGTCACACCCTAGCCATAGCCAGTCCTTCAAGCAGCTTGTTAATGCACTTATAATGTGAGGCCCCCGTGGCGAGGTATAATGAAGTTTGATTAGTTTCTCTCTGAGCAAAGAAGAGCAAGAGTGTGGAGAAGTGTATGCATGGATGAGCACAGACAGTGCCCTCGGTGTGTGTGCGGGTCGCGTTTTAATGGATGGTATTCTAATGGTCAGCGGCAGCTGAACTGCACACCTTTCGTGTGTTTATGCGCTTATGAAAAAGGAGAAAAAACAGAAGTGGAAGAATCTCGAAAATCGCATGTTGCATCGATCCAGGCCTAGCATCTAAGGTGCTGGAGGGGATACAGCAAGGTAATTCTATGACACACACAGACACAGGCACAAACAGGCACACACACACACACACACACACACACACACACACACACACACACACACACACACACACACACACACACACACACACACACACACACACACACACACACACACATCACATTACTTGGCAGACGCTTTATAACCAAAAGAGGACATAATCACACACACTGTAGGCTATGTATTTTCCCACACAAATACATATTGTATTTTATATTATACATTTTCTCTGCACCCAATGTAATTTTTCCTCAGGATGCTGCTGACGCATGTATTTGGGGGTTGTCAAAAAGGGAAAAAATCACTAGAAATGAGACCATTGGAATTTAGAAACGCACTTTAAGGTTGGAAAATCAAGTAGGCCTATTCCTGATAAATAAAGAAAATCACATTTACTTCATTTCCGAATCACACAACACTACAATTTCATAGTCATGTAATCTCAAAACACAAAGCACATTGGGCCCATCAGGCATACACATGGTTTGGGTCAGGGTGAGTCAGGCATTCATACATAAGATGACAAACACAAAAGAAGAAATGGTAATGCCTCATCTGTATGCTTACTGTCAGGCCTTTAAGAGGTCCTATTTTTCTGAA
>NC_085869.1:28810710-28818210 GCF_034702125.1 Engraulis encrasicolus | reverse complement strand
GAATACATTACCTGAGCCTCGTGCACAGCCGTACTTTGACCTGCGGAAATACATTGTCCATACACTACTGTCTGGAGGCGATGTAAAAAATAAAAAGCCATTTCTCAGACTGACACAGCTTTAAACTCCAGCGCTGGTTGAATTCTATTAGCAAGAAAGCTAGTTCTAAGTGCCCTGGTGGTTATTGGCACTGAAGCAATGGGCTGCAGAAAGACAGACATGTTCATGCAGAGTTCTGGAAAATGACAAGGAGGTATGTGAATGTGCCACGTCATATTACTAATTTTACATCTATGCGAAACATCTCGTGTGATGGCGTAGTGTGTAGTTGTTTTGATGCTTACGAGATCTTCGATGTCTGATTTGACAGCTTGACTGACTCATCTGCCAAAATGATAAACTCGATTCAATAAATGGAAGCTATGGTCTATTGATTTTGAAGGCGATATCCATGTTGTCTTTTCTTCCGCATAGGAACTTGCACAGGTGATGCAGCGTGGGTGGAAGTCAAAAACACCATGGTGTCCTCTGAATTTCTCTGGGACCATCATATCCCATTGCCAAAGCTTGGCCCATCTCATTCCAGGATCCTAGTCGGTCTGGTTGCCTTGATCTGTTTTATAAACAGCTACGACGGCGAATTTGTCTTTGACGATTCTGAAGCTATTGTTAACAATAAGGTATTGCAACACAGACTTTCACAAAATCTACACTTGACTGCAGTAAGTGTTATATTGTGCCATCATTTGACACACTTTAGCCTAACACCGTCCTTCTGTTCATGTATCTATTCTCCCCTCCAGGATTTACATCCTTCAACACCTTTAAATAATATTTGGAAAAATGACTTCTGGGGAAGCAACCTTAGCAGCAACTCAAGCCACAAATCCTACCGCCCCCTCACGGTTCTTACATTCAGGTATGCCAACCTCAGAGGAGATGGTTGAGATGAGAAGGAAAGCATGGCTGTTCCCAGACAGTACTGAGACATTTTGGAATCAATTCGGGTCAATCCTGAAGCTTGATAACAAGACATGGTTGACGCCTTCTTTGGCTGCTTTTAGGCTACTGTCAAAACAAAGCACGTTTTAGAGGGTGATGGTGGATTTCAGACATTGAAGAACACACATATTTTGCTCATAGTTCTATTTGCATTTAATGTCATGTTTCACAATAGGCCCTTGATGTGCACGCCCGACGTCTCTAAATGACCTTGCATACATTAGGGGATTATGGTTGAAATTGCAATTTTATTCTCAGTAGGGAATCAGTGGTGTTGCCCCCAGTAGTCTGGTGGTGGACACCTCCGTAATTGACTTTGGGGAATAGCGTGCATATATTGCCTGGCCTGACGCGGACGTTTTCAAATCATCTCTCTGACTCCTCACCTCTTTCTTTGTAAAAAAAAAAGAGTGTATTTGTGTCAATCATTGCACATTGAAACTTTCCCCTTTAAAGTCTTCTCTTATCCAGGTTAGAAGTTTTTTTTTGTCTGTTTTATGATGGAAGAAAAGGGTCGTGTATAATGGTGATACAAGAAAGCTTAGAATGGAAAGGGAAAGATTTGGTCCTCATATTGAATAGTTGGTTTGCACAAACATAAATATCCAAATTGTTAAAAAAAAAAGCCAGCTCGACATTTTCAAAGGTCTTAATTGCACGGTGATGGTCTTGATCATTACCATGCTCTTGTTCATCCGCCATTTAGGCACAATAAAGCTACTCTGAGATGACCTCTCTGTACAGTACACTCTCTGCGACTTGCCTTTTCAAGGTTTGCTGGAATTAGGCTGGGCTTTTTGTCTGCAGCAGTGCCTGCCAATGCACATTATCATGGATTACACAACTTCATGTGCAGCGATAATGTTATTTCATGCATAGAAACCTTAGGGTGATGTTGCGTTAAAATGACCAAGCCCTGTGATGTGATGAGAAAGTGTGGTGTTGTTCTGAGCAGCCCAAGGAAGTGAATTTTGTCTTGAATTTTACTGTAAACAGACCAGTGTTGTGTTGCTTGTTGTGTCGTGTGACTATGAAACGTTGGCCTGTACGCCATGGGCTAACCTACGTGTGTGTGTGTGTGTGTGTGTGTGTGTGTGTGTGTGTGTGTGTGTGTGTGTGTGTGTGTGTGTGTGTGTGTGTGTGTGTGTGTGTGTGTGTGTGTGTGTGTGTGTGTGTGTGTGTGTGTATTGTGCGTTGTGTGTGGCAGACTTAACTACCTCGTGGCCGGTGGCCTGCACCCGGTGGGTTTCCACGTGCTGAACATCGGCCTGCACTGCGTCATCTCGGCGCTCATGACGGACGTCTTTGCAATACTAATCGGCGGCCTGGCCTACGACGCCAAGGGCCACAGGCTCCATCAGGCCCCTCAGGCCTCCCTGCTGGCGGCCCTGTTCTTCGCTGCACACCCCGTTCACACAGAAAGCGTAAGCCATTTGCAGTATTTCATGTGTTTTACTTCATGTATTGTTTTTCTTTTTTGTTTTTGTTTTCCAGTTTGCATTCAAAAAAAGCCTACCAGAGGCAAAGGCCTTGTCCAATTTCTTTTAAAAGAAATGCAAGTTGATATGTTTTATTTTCTCGTTATCTACAGTAGTTATTCGTCGCTCAACTATTCACATGGAAAGCGCAAGTCACTTATCACCACGCCCCGCCCATTTCAGCGTTGTTCGTGCTACCACGATTTCTGGTCTGCTAATTCCTGTTAGGCTGCCCATAGCCCTTCTGAATGATTTAGCCCGAGCAACTGCTACCCAAACAGACATGGTGCCGCCCTTAGCATGGATAATAAGATGGATAGCCATTTAAGTGTTTTAATTTACTTTTCTTTCACTTTTTTTCTCGTTCCCATGTAAAAAAAACCCTGAAGGCAAAGGACTTATTTTATTTAAAACAAAAAATGATGGTTATGTTTTATGTTACCCCGTGTCATTTTGATATGATTTTTTACTTCTTTTCTCTTTTTTTTCTTTGCTTTTTTTGGGAGATGGTGGTGGTGGATGATGTTTTAGAGGGTAGAGGTGGATCAGAAGACACAGCGGGCCACCATAACCAACCGTAAACAATATGGACCCCCTCTCTCCCGTGGAACAACAATGCAATGCGGCTTATCGCTGTTCGGTTGCAGCGCCATGCATGAAACATACATTAAAGGGTTAGGCAGAAGAAAGCTAGGCTCAGTGGGTGTGCTAGACTACAAGGTGTACAGTTTGTGTGTGTGTGTGTGTGTGTGTGTGTGTGTGTGTGTGTGTGTGTGTGTGTGTGTGTGTGTGTGTGTGTGTGAGAGAGAGAGAGAGAGAGAGAGAGAGAGAGAGAGAGAGAGAGAGAGAGAGAGAGAGAGAGAGAGAGAGAGAGAGAGAGAGAGAGAGAGAGAGAGAGAGAGAGAGAGAGAGAGAGAGAGAGAGAGAGAGAGAGAGAGAGAGAGAGTTGTATTTGCATGTATCCATCCTGAAAGCTACCTAATGGCCTAACTGGACCTCTTTTCTCCATTTTCCTCCTTTACGTCCTCTTTTTTGACTGTCTTTAAAAAAATATATTATTTAATTTGTCCGGGCTGCCACATTCTCTGTTTCTCCGACATTCTCTGTCTATCTATCTATTAATGAAGCCAATAGCAATAGTAGACAGTGAATCTAGAGCCCCAGGAGGGGGGTGGGTGTGTGTTTGGGGTTGGGGGTTTTGAGTTGCTGTCTCAGTTAGGCTCAGAGCGATGACTCTGGTGAGACAGCAAAGGCAGGCTCACCGCTGGCTTGCAGCGCATCACGGCGCGTATCAAAGAGAGCAAGATGGCCGTCGCGGGGCCCCCGCCATGCCGAGCACAGAGCCTAGCCAGGCCACGGTGGTAATGAGAGCCTCCCTCTGCGTTCTCGCGCCCGCCTGGCCTCGGGTTTGCAGAGCAGAGCGCCCCTGGTTTACTCGGCTACCACTGCCACTGCCTACCAGATGAAAGGAGGGCGGTTTCACGCCCTAACTGGCCTCATGGAGCTAGAGATGCTTTTTTGAAAATGTTGAACTTATTTATAATATGCGAACACACACACATACATACACACACATAGACACAAACGCATATGCACACTCAGAGTTTGATGGTCAGAAATCCTTCAAGTCTGGCAGTGGTTGTACACTTTTGTATGATCAAAATGTTGCAAATGAATTGCCAGCCTTCGAACCACTGGGCCCTGATACTGCCGACTAGAATAGTGCTGTCAAGTCAAGTCAGCTTTTATTGTCAGTTTCTTCATATGCACAGGTCATACAAGGAAATTGAAATTACGTTTTCTCTCTATACCATGAAGGGCATAGACATACACAGGACTGACATTTACAGACTAACATCAAATGCAAGACAGGACAAGTAACAGTGATGGTCCAATACCAGCTGGTGACCGTTCTCGCACCTGCGAACCACCCGTATTAATACACGGCTCTGAACCTTTCCACATGTGACCGGATGATCCTGCTGACACCCACCGTCTCGTCACGGTTAACAGAGAAATTTTTCGGTTTGCATCATGAGCTAACTTTCTGCTTCCCGAACACTCAGACTTATGTTGTGAACACGCCAGCCGGTTTCAGATTTGGTGCAGAGAGCAGGAATCGGTACGGTTCTCTGTTGGCCTAAACGTGCCTTGATTGGGAGTGCGGTCTGGTGTCTGGCTAATTCTACATCCTTTGTGCATCTGAATTGTGGTGCACTCTTGTTGGGTCCTCAGGATTAGCCGTTTATTGTGTATCGAGATCTTTAGCATTCACTCGCGTCTGATTAAGCTGAAAGGTGTTAGTCCTTTGTGTGTGAATAAGCGCACTTGAGAAAAGAGTGGTTCCAATTGGTTATTTGTTTTGTGCCTCTTGTGTAGTGGGCATGGTTTTCTTTGATTGGTTCTCTATTTACATCTCGACATTCTTACCCCTTCTGAACTTGTTATTCTCCTTTTTTCCCTCTTATTGTTGGCAAATATTTTTTCTCTCTCTCTCTCTCTCTCTCTCTCTTTCTTTCTTTCTTTCTTTCTTTCTTTCTTTCTTTCTTTCTTTCTTTCTTTCTTTCTTTCTTTCTTTCTCTCTCTCTCTCTCTCTCTTTCTCTTTCTCATTCTCTTTGTCTTTCTCTTTCTCTTTCTCTCACTCTCATTCTCTCTCTCTCTCTCTCTCTCTCTCTCTCTCTCTCTCTCTCTCTCTCTTTCTCTCTTTCTCTCTCTTTCCTTCTCTTCCTTTCACCCTTTCCCTCCCCCCTCTCTCTATCTCCTTCCCTCTCTTTCAATGCCTCCTCTCTCTGTCTCCCTCTTTCTCTCTCTCTCTCTCTTTCTCTCTCTTTCTCCCTCTCCCTCTTTCTCTCTCTCTCTCTCTTTCTCTCTCTTTCTCCCTCTCCCTCTCTCCATCTGTCTGTGTCTCACAGGTGGCTGGCATTGTGGGCCGGGCGGACCTGCTGTGTGCTTTGTTCTTCCAGCTCTCTTTCCTGGCGTACTGCAGAGGCTTCCGAGGAGGTTAGTCTCCGCCGTGCCCTCACCCCATCCCACCCTCACCGCCACCACCTGCAGCACCATTAGGGCTTTTATGTGGGCCAGACCTCACTTTGATGGCCGCCTTTGCACACCGTTACCCAGTTACATAATAAAAAGGAATTCTTAGAACACAAGGAATAGAATCCAGTACTGTAGCGTGATCCTCTCCCGCTGCTTCCTCAGATCTTCCAAAGTCATGTGGAGAGGGTGTCCCTCGTCCTATAGGATAGCCTGTTTAATAAGAGTGGTCAACCCAAAGATGAATCAATTTAGTTTGAATAGCACATGTTTGATGATGTTTCTCAAAGGAATGAGAATCTCCTCTCCCCTCCTCTCCTCTCCTCTCCTCTCCTCTCCTCTCCTCTCCTCTCCTCTCCTCTCCTCTTCTCTCCTCTCCTCTCCTCTCCTCTCCTCCTTCCCTCTCCTCTCTCTCGCTGTCAATTCTCTCTGTATGTAACATTCTGACCATCTCTGTGTATTTTGTGTTTTCCAAAGGCACTGACAGAAACTTCTCTGTTCTGTGGATCATCTTCAGCCTTTTGCTGTGTGCTGCAGCCATGCTCTGTAAAGAACAAGGCATCACTGTCCTGGTAAGAATGCCACAAAATAATTAGCTATTCCATCACTGCATGTAGAGTAATGCTACTTACCAAAAGGAGATACTATGGACTGAGGCTCAAAGAACAAACAAACAAAAAAGTAAGTGCATTATTGGGGATCTCTTGAGAAAGCCCTGGTCAATAAGACGGGGGCGGACCTGCAGTATATCTCTGCCCGAGACAGATCTATGAATGGGAAATAAGGATAGAGGCAGGATGCATTCATGGAGGGTCATAAAGGTTGCACACGGTATGTCTATTTGAATTGCATTGAATGTACAAGACCGCGTGCATTTTAGTATTCCATCCCTTTGGGATGCGGGTAATCCTTCCATATTTAACGTCACTTATGTATTATTTACATCTGGTCACACCTTGCTCGCTGACCCTGCCTTGCTTCAGGCTCCTAAAGACAGAGCCTCACAATTACACTGTGCTCCACTGGGCTGTGGCCATGAATTTACACTACTATGTAGTCTGCCAAAATCTGTTTATTCTCATGTCAGTGTGTGTGTATGTGTGTGTGTGCGTGTGCGTGCGTGCGTTTCCCATGTGTAGATGTGAGTGTGAATGCTTGTGAGAGCGTGCATGCCTGTGTGTTTCCTGGGCACTAGATTGCGATTGATGTGACATTTACCAAAATATCCATTTGTCTCTGTTGGCATATGAATCCTCTGGAGTGCTCATCTCTGGCTCCTGCTTTTGTGTGTTGCCATCCTGTTCTGTTCCTGTCAGGGTGTGAACGCCGCCTTTGATGTCCTGATGATCTGCAGAGTCAACATCTACGAGCTGACCCACAGGCTCCTGCTCAAGGGGAAAGCCGTGGACGTAAGACTGGATGCTTCCTCTCCTCTGCTCTGCTCTCTTCCTCTCCTTTCCTTCTTTTTCTATCAGGTTTCTTCTCCTCTAACCTTTCCTCTCTTTCTGTTATTCTTTTCCCTTCTCATCTTCCCTCCTCTCTCCTCTGTTCTTTCTTCCTTTGTTTTCCTTTCTTCCTTTGTCTTTCTTTGCTTCTTTCTTTCTTTCTTTCTCTCTTTCTTTCTCTCTTTCTTTCTCTCTCTTTCCCTCTTGGCAATCTGCCCGTCATCCCTCCCACACATTTTCTGACACTTGCTCTCTCGCAAAGTGGCTTTCACATGTACACACCCACACTGCAGCGTTCTCTCATCCTCTCACTCTTTTCCCTCTTGAGTATTTGTAAAACAATTACCGGCTTGTACAAACGGGGCTTTATCAGTAAACTTGCCTGACCTTCATGTAAGAATGAACTTGCTAAAACGCTGTTTGTTTTTACAATTCAGTGTGCAGTCTTTCAGCTATTTTCTTACTCTTTTTTTATGTGCCGATTTAATTTGAAAATGAGCAAATTCCCACGGCCTTGTCATTTCCACATGTGTATTAA
>NC_085869.1:28780710-28808210 GCF_034702125.1 Engraulis encrasicolus | reverse complement strand
GTAGAATGCATTTGAAAATAAAATAAAAATGAGGGTAAATAAATAAATAAATAAAATAAAAATAAACTAATAATTAAAATAAAGTGGAAGTGCCTGTCAGTGAGGTTGAAAAGCAGAAGTGAAGAGGTGTGTCTTCATCTTAGATTTGAAAGTAGACAGTGTAGAACACTGACGAAGTGACAGTGGGAGAGAGTTTAGAAGTTTTGGGCCAACAACACTGAATGCCCTGTCGCCCATGGTGTGCAGGTGTGTGGAGGGAACTGTAAGGAGGAGTGAGTCAGTGGAGCGTAGTGTGCGGGTGGGATTGTATGGGGTGAGGATACTTGTGATGTAGGAGGGTGCAAGGTTGTGCTGGGCCTTGTATACGAGGAGGAGAATTTTGAAATGGATACAAGGATAGAGGATAGGGGTAATGTGATGCCAGGGTCTGGTGTGTGTAAATAATCTAGCTGCCGAGTTTTGAATGTATTGTAGACGGTTAATCAATTCAGTAGGGAGACCAGTGAGTAGAGCATTGCAATAATCTAATCTGGAGGTTACGAAAGCATGAATGAGAGTCTCAACAGAGGTAGGGGTAAGAGAAGAGCAGAGTCTGGAGATGGTTTTAAGATGGAAAAACGCAGTATTGGTGAGGTGTTTTAATATGGGACTCAAAGGAGAGAGGAGTCGATGATGACGCCCAGATTTTTTACTTCAGAGGAAGTGGAGGTAAATTAGTCAGGCATAGAGAACTGGGAAAGGTTGATCTTTTTAAGTAATGATGGGGTGGCACTGATGATGGCTTTGGTTTTGTTTTGATTAAGTTTAAGAAAGTTTTGGGTCATCCCATTACTAATTTCATTGAGGCAGGTTGTTAAGTTAGAGAGGGGGAGTGGATGGGAGGGTTTAGTGTGTATGTAGATTTGGGTGTCATCTGCATAACAGTGGAAATTTAGGTCGTGTTTTCGGAGAATGTTACCAATGTTACGGGTTCGTCTGCGTTGTGTAGTTGTGTTCGTGACAGAAGAATGGAATGTACACACAGGAGCTGCATGCATTACTCTTTACTGAAGTCTGGGCACTAGGGCTGTAACGATGCAATCAACTCACGATTCTGTTTGTATCACGATTCATGATGTACGGTTCGATACACCCCACGATTTCACATTTGCCAAACTTTATGAATAAAAACTATGATAGTTTATAGGTAGAATAGGTTACAAGAGGCTACTAATAATTCTAAAAAGGTTCTATATACCGGTAATAGTGATGATGCTTGTAAGCACCATCACTTCATATCTTGTGGTTGTTTTCTGGGCTGATGGGTATGAGAACAGCGTTAAAAGGGCGCATCACGATACTGCCTCCTTGTATCGCGATACAGTATCGTGACTCTGTGTATCACGATTTCTCGGTTCGATACAATATCGTTACAGCTCTACTGGGCACAAATATACAAAATACAGACATCAGTCGTCGGGGGTAACACGCCTCTGTCCGATCCTCTTCCCGGACATAAGGTAGACTGGGTCTAAACAAATACATTTCATGCCAGTCTCGGCTCAGCATATGGACATCTTCTTGCACAGACTTTCAAGATGTCCTGATAATTTCAGGTTAATCACCACCCACCGACTTTGAAAAGTATACAGCTATACGTCGCCAACCGTGAATGATTCACTTCAAGGTCATTATCTGCCATCCACTAATGCTGTCCTCTCCTCTCTGCTCTCTCCTCTCCTCTCTGCTCTCTCCTCTCCCCTCTTCTCTCCTGTCTTCTCCTCTCCTGCTCTGCATGGTTCCCATCGCCTCGTCCTCTCTCCCTCCCCGCCTGCGGTGTGGCGTCTGTGGGGTTCAGGACGCTGACCTTCGGCCTGGTGCTCCTGATAATCCCCTTCCTGCCGGCCAGCAACCTGTTCTTCCGCGTGGGCTTCGTGGTGGCCGAGCGGGTGCTGTACCTGTCCACGGCCGGCTACTGCCTGCTGCTGGCCTACGCCCTGGGCCACGCCTGCTGCCTCTGGAGGAAGCACCGGGTACTGCAGCTCCCAGTAACTCTTTTTATCTGCCTCTTTCTCCGTGCTTTTGATTCTCTCCATCTCCATCTCCTATCTCCAGCAAGTGGGTTATATTTTCAAATAGTCATTTTTGCCCGCTCGCTCTTGCTCTCGCTCTCTCTTGCTCTCGCTCGCTCTTGCTCTCGCTCTCTCTCTCTCTCTCTCTCTCTCTCTCTCTCTCTCTCTCTCTCTCTCTCTCTCTCTCTTTCTCTCTTTCTCTCTCTCTCTCTCTCTCTCTCTCTCTCTCTCTCTCTCTCTCTCTCTCTCTCTCTCACTATGTTCTCTTTTTCTCCTCCTCTCTATTTTTCTCTGTTTCTCAAGTCAGTTTTTTGCCAACCCAGTAGCATTGCTGCTAGAGACATACACGTACCCCCATCTCTATATCATTTCCCCCCCCCTTTCTTCGCTTTCCCTTTCTTTGCACACAATCACAGACCATCACAATAACTGCGGTTTGTGTGCTGCTTGTCAGGGTAAAGTTTATGCTTAGGCTAATTATTTACATGTGTCTGGCTTAAGTATTGTGTGCTTGTACCGAATACACAAATGTAGTCTCTTTGTTTGTTCTCACTGTTTGTGTGTGTGTGTACGCGTGTGCGCGTGTGTGTGTGTGTGTGTATGTGTGTGTGTGTGTGTGTGTGTGTGTGTGTGTGTGTGTGTGTGTGTGTGTGTGCGCGTGTGTGTGCGTGCGTGTGTGTATGTGTGTGCGCGTGCGTGCTTCTTTCGGCATCCACACAGAAACTCCTGTGTGTGGGTGTGTTGGCGCTGCTGTGTGTGTTTGTGGGGCGCTGTGCCCAGCGGAGTCGGCAGTGGCGTACGGAGCAGAGCCTCTTCACCAGTGCCCTGGCCGTGTGCCCGCTCAACGCCAAGGTAACCGCCCTCTAATACAGAGGTTAACAACCTCGGGGTGAGGACATCCACAGGGGGTCGTGAAGCTCTCTTGGCTTTTAAGATTTATCGTATTTTTATGTAATTATGTAAATTATATAAATTATATAAATGAGAGTATTTCATCGATATGTGTGACAAAACAACATTCAAGGTCCACATTACATATCTCAGTGGTCACTGGTGGACCACTGGTCAGGCATCATAAAGTATAGAGCATGTGTGATGTCAACGCCTTTCGTGCAGCATGGCGTGGGGGGATCGGGGGTCACCAAAGTTTACAAGGGAATAACATATGAGTCACTTAATTAAAAGGTTGGGAACCACTGCTTTATAGTACGCTATATATGCTCTAATGTTTCCCCACATGCCTCAGCTGCTATAGCATTGCCCCTGATGTTCACATTTTGTTTTGTGCATTGCCCCTTGTTCTTCACTATACCAAGCAGGTGCCTCTTGGAAGCCATATTTTTTGTTTCAGCCCCTTCATGCCCCTCCATGTCATTTGATGCTGTTTTGGATATAGAAAGAAACTCTTTGAGAGAAGAGTTTTAGGCCCATCTCTACTAGTACCAGCACTGCTGCTTGTTTTTGCTCCTAACACTTGATTCAGGATACCTTTCTGACTACAAACTGTATTATGGCATGCTGTTTGGGGAAAACACAGAGCACTTTAACTATTGGCATTATTATATTGCATCCTGAGTACAGAGTGAATTATCCTATTTGTTTGGTTGGTTTGGTATAATACGTTGCAGGATGTACTTCTGAGGCCTTTAGTGCCTATACATAGCAGAAGACTTGAGTGCCTCACAAGCATATTCCTGTCAACTTAATTCCCATTCAGATTTAAACAGCACACTGTAGCGACCGTAATGATGGGGCCTTGTGTGTCTGCCAAACCGAAGCTGTCAGTTCCGACAAGATTTTTTGAGGTGAAAAAAAAAAAACGTTGATAAAAGTCATTTTCAGATTAGGAACAGCATGTTTGGCTACGGATCAAGACAAGAGTGGCTTTTTTTTCTCCTTTCCTTCTTCTGTCAGCGTTGCCCGCCTGCCTGTTGTGTCAGCTACGGTAGAAACGTGTCAGGATGCAAGTTTGCACTTCCTCCACGGTGACATTGGCGTCATCTGTCATTAGCGCTTCTCCCCGTTCTCACTCTCGTTCAGTCTCGCCCGAGATGACGCTCATATCCAGCTCACTCTCTCTCCAAATCTCAAACACTCCACTGTCGCTCAGCACTCGGCCAGGGGTCTGATAACGCCTGTTTGTGGGTGTGTGTGATTGTTTGCGCGCGTGTGTGTGTATGCGCGTGTGTTTTCAGGTCCATTATAATGTAGGCAAGAATCTGGCAGATAGAGGAAACCAGAGTGCTGCAATCAACTATTACCGTGAAGCTGTGAGGTATATGCACACACTTGTGTGCACACACACACACACACACACACACACACACACACACACACACACACACACACACACACACACACACACGCACACACACGCTCACACACGCTCACACACGCTCACACATACGGTATGTCTATTCCCATACAAACATATGCACTCACACACCCATATACCATTCTCAGTATCCTCCTCCACCATCAGACACACATCATTTTCACTGCCTCACACTTATGTACATTCTCACTTTTCACCCCCATGGTCTCATTCCCTCTGCCGCACACAAACACAAGAATATAGTCTATCTATAGGTTGAAGTGGTATGAATAGAGATATGAATGATGAGGGGTCTCACCCCTCTGACAATCACAATGCTAAACTGTGAAGTTTTGGTAAGAGGCCAAGCTACTCGTTCCCTGGGTGATTAGCGAATTACACCCGAGATTTAACTGCTCATGTGTGAACGTTTTTGCTTAGCGTGTTTCTCACAAGTACAGAGCAGTGTTCTTCTTCTTCTTCTTCTTCTTCTTCTTCTTCTTCTTCTTCTTCTTCTTCTTCTTCTTCTTCTTCTTCTTCTTCTTCTTCTTCTTCTTCTTCTTCTTCTTCTTCTTCTTCTTCTTCTTCTTCTTCTTCTTCTTCTTCTTCTTCTTCTTCTTCAATATAACAATAATAATATAATTACTACTGTAAGTATTGTTGATGCATTCAACCCTGTTGTTTGGCCTGTGTTAGGTTGCATCCTAAGTACGTCCATGCCATGAACAACCTGGGCAACATCCTGAAGGAGCGCAACGAGCTGGTGGAGGCCGAGGAGCTACTATCTAATGCTGTGCACATCCAGTAAGTGGGTTGATGATGTTGTTTTGGGCTCAGATGTCATGTGGTTCAACTGCAGCTAATGCCCATTAATTCATTAGCAATTAATGTTCTGCAATGAATATGCTTCTTAAATAATCCACTTAGAAAAAACAAAAAAAACATTTAATTCCTAACAACGTTACCCAAGTAACAGAACCATTCTTGACTGTTTGTGATCAGGTGATTTTACAATTTGACACTTCTACAGTAAATGAGTTTCATGGCAAAACAATGTAAGCACCACTTTTTGACTTTATTATTTTTGATTTTATTATTGGAAATCACTGTTCAAATGTCCTGTCATCTATGTGTGGATTCTTTCCATTCAAATATTTTGAAAACATACCTTTTAAGCCTATATGAAATGCATTTTGCAATGCAATGCAGTGCACAATACAAAAAATCCAATTTTCCAAAATGTTCCAAAATGGTTACGTCATTTTGCAATGAAGCTCTTCAAATGTTGATTAATCCGGTGTGATATTACAGCAAATGTTATGTTTGTGTGTTTGAGCAGTAAGTACCTGTACCATTCTTGACTGCTGTTTATGATCAGCTGTTGTTACTTTCTAACATAATGTTGTTTAGGGGAAATAATGAAAATGTCAGGTTTATTACTAACCATCCTATTGCTGAGATTGATTGGCAAGTCACTGGGTCTAGTTGGTCTGTGCCCGTGATGCACCTTGGGCCTTGAGTCACTACACACAGTAGTGGCCCCGTGTGTTTCTCCACTATTTTTTCTCCTGGTCATGTAATTCCCATTCAAAATGAAGCAGAATGATGAAGCAACCATAATGCAACGGAAAATGTGTGATTATGGCATTGTCAAAGCTTTTTGAGCTGAAGCCTTTGTATAAAATGTTGTGCATTTTTATTATTGCAACGTAATGGTCCTAGTATCAGTGGTTTGGGATGACATGGTCCACTAAAATCAATATAGAAAAAAAAGAAGATAAGTAGATTTTAATGTTTTATTTGGTCTTTGACTCGCACCTGCACAAACCTCTTTCTCTTAGGAGTAGAGAGATCCTCTTGGTCTTCATATACAGTAAGAAACAAAATCCCCCTGCTGCTACTGCTGCTAGAGTTACTGCTACTGCTGCTGCTGCTGCTGCTTGCTGCCCCATCGTCACATACTGTTGAAAAATACCCTGTATCCGGCATCTTCAGTTAGTTGCTTTCAGTTACGAGCAATGGTTTGAGGTGGAGCACTTGTACTGTAGTAAACAAATGCATGCACAGAAGTGGATTGGACATGTACACAGTTTGACATTAAATTTGACTTAACCCTTAATCGCACATCAAATGTCAATAGGTGAGATTGTAATATTGCAAATACACATTGTGTAGTTTGCCAGCAGCACATGGTTGTAGAAAAGGTTCTCAAGGGCAGCTTTGCTCGCTGGTTCGTTCTAGGTAGTGTGCTTATGTAGAACTATTGCTTATGTTCCGAATGATGTTTCAGAAGATACTTTAAGTCCCTTTCAGTGTATAACCTCCAGTAGCCACAACTGAAATGAGAGGACTGGAGGTTGGACATTGAAAGGGACCCCATGTGTCAGATGGCATGTGAAATGTCCTCTCACCCTCCCTCCCTATCTGCGGTCAGGATCTGACCTTGCCGCTGCCTGGTTGAACCTAGGTTGTAGAAACAATCGGGTAAGGCAGTTTTCTCGCTGGGTCTTTGTAGGCAGTGCGCCTATGTAGATACTACATACCAAATGATGTCAGAAGAGGCCATGTGTCAGCTGACATGGGAGATCACCTTCCCTCCTTCTATCTGTGGTCAGGCCTGACTTTGCCGCTGCCTGGATGAACCTTGGCATCGTACAGAACAGCCTGGGCAAGTTTGGTCCGGCCGAGCAGAGCTACTGGAACGCCATCAAGCACCGCAGGAGATACCCCGACTGCTACTACAACCTCGGAAGACTGGTGAGACTCAGCTTGGTACTCTACTGGGCTTTAATGCCAGTGGAATTCATTTAGAGGCACTGTCACATACAGTATAGGCTACAGTACTAATCTGTGGGTGATGATAAGGATGTGACCAGACTTTACTTTCTCTCTGTGTGTGTGTGTGTGTGTGTGTGTGTGTGTGTGTGTGTGTGTGTGTGTGTGTGTGTGTGTGTGTGTGTGTGCGTGCGTGTGTGCGTGCGTGCGTGCGTGCGTGCGTGCGTGCGTGCGTGCGTGCGTGCGTGCGTGCGTGCGTGCGTGCGTGCGTGCGTGCGTGCGTGCGTGCGTGTGTGTGTAGTATGCAGACCTGAACAGACATGTGGATGCCCTGAACGCCTGGAGGAACGCCACCATGCTGAAGCCGGAGCACAGCCTGGCCTGGAACAACATGGTCATCCTACTGGACAACACTGGTACTGCAACGGCACTAGCCATGCATGCACGGACACACACATGAAGTGCACACGCTCGCCATGTTCTCATCTCACTTTCCCAACACACACACACACACACACACACACACACACACACACGTGCAAGGAGGTACATTCAAGAGGCATGTAGAGTATGCTTGCTGATTCTCTCTCACTCACACAGACAAAAGCAGCCATGCAGAGGAAGCTGCAGTAGGAGACACTTGTACACACACGACACACACACACACACACACACACACACACACACACACACACACACACACACACACACACACACACACACACACACACACACACACACACACACACACACACACACAGAGTAGTGGGAGGAAGAGGTATGGGGGACATGCTGACTAAGCACCGAGTGGTCAACACCTGGAGTGACAATCGTAGCAAACGAGGTGTGTGTGCGTGTGCGTGTGTGTGTCAGCAGGCCTGCTGTGACCATTATCCCCCCACTGGGTTGAGAGTCAGATCTCTCAGCCAGCGTGCAGCGTTTTAACAGGCAGTGTGTGATTCAGAGTTGGGTTCCTGAAGTTAGGTTTGCTAGGTAGGTGGTGATCTGCCATAAACAGATGAGAAGCGTTAACATCTACTGTCCCCTTATCTATCGTAATGGCCATTGGTCAGAGTGAATCTATATGTTGGCTTTGGAATTCTTCAAAGTCAAGTTCATTTTCTGTGACAAGTCTATGTGAGGTGTGAAAAAGAAAAAAAACCCTACTGCAACCTGGGACTTCGTTATGAGGCCAAAAAGGTCATTGATCACAGTGGGGGTCACTATGTGACTCCATAACTGGTTAGTATTTAAGGATCCTTTTGTGCTACCTGTGAATTTGAATTCACCTTTTGCTGCAAAGATTTCTGGATTAGTCCACGACTTGGCTGTGCTCGGAGAGGTGTTTGTCATTTAATGAGAGCATACGAGTGTGACTTGTAAAGGTCTCATTTTGAATGTCAGAGTGATATACGTGTTACACTGGCAACGATGTGTGGAGGTAGTATGTTCTGTGGTTTGAAAATGCGTATATTCAAGCTCCTGATTGTGCTGCAATCAGTAGCATTATCAACCTTTTTCGACACTAGTAGTAAAAATATATTTTATTTTTTTAAATGCAAAAGGCAAAGTTTTGATGTTTGGCAAATATTCCAACTCATTATCATATTTCAACATACTCATAAGTTCATTTTACATCAGAGTGTTCCACAGGTGGACTGACAGTAAAAGTCTTGCTTAGATTTCCTTCTGCTTGTGCTCTCAACACAGGCGATTTCACTAATTAGCTCATCAACCTGGCTTAAAGGGATGTGGTAATTAGGATCAGCTGATTCATTGAATTGACTGGAGCAAAAATGTGGCAGGCTTTCTACTTTCTGAACACAGATTTCTTTTCATGGCAGTGTTCTTGTAAAAAATGTTTTTGAAATATCCTATTTAGGGTGCTCAAACGCACGTGTCACAATGCCGTTTTGTTTATATACACATGTTGTGTTTCGATGTAAACTGAAATATCCAAAATATCTGGATACGTGTAACCAGCAGCTTAGTCATGTGGCCTAAAGCACCCCAGGCCCCCTCTCGCCCCCGTCATGAGGCCCTTGGCCCTGTGCCCATTACCAACGCCCTTGGCCCTGTGCCCATTACCAACGCCCTTGGCCATGACCTTTTGCCTTTAATTTGCTCCACCAGACTAAGTGTCGCTGTCGTCACCACCAAGGTGTGAATACACTCTCTCGGCATACATGTGGCCAGCACAGCACAGGGCGGTACAGGCACGTTTTCTTGCACAGAGGTCAATGGTGGATAATTATTAAAGACCCTAACACACATCCCCCACCCAATCAGCAAAGCCCTCTCCTCCCCAGCACACCAATTAAGCTCCCTGTCCCGAACTATTCTGTCTTGCGGTGTTCCAATCAGTGGTCATACACGAGCCATTGTACCTCCTGCATCCAACCCTGCATTGCTGCTGGTGGGGGATAGTTGCTTAACTGGTTAAGCCTTTTTGCCCAATATTGTTAACATGCATATGTGCAAATATAGCTGTATATCCCTGAAGATGTGTTTGTGTATGACAGAAACGTTTGATCAAGCAAATTTATGTCAGAATACCGTTTTAAAATCTGCATGGACTGTATCGCGTAAGTTGTTACAAGTGAAACGTTTTCTCGTCTCACTTCAGTATGTACTGCATACATTACATTACATTATTACATTACATTTCACTTAGCTGACGCTTTCATTTTATTCAAAGCGACTTACAGTTATTGTTATTTGTCAGGGTATTGGTTACAGTCCCTGGAGCAATGTGGGATTTGGTGCCTTGCTCAAGGACCCTTCAGCCATGGATGGAGATGTAGGGAGAGGTCAGGGGGGGATTCGAACCTGCAACCCCCAGATTGGAAGACCAACTCTCTAACCACTCGGCCAAAGATGGGGCATAATGGACTGCCTCGGTGGGGGAAAGAAGCGGAAGAAAGGGGAAAAGAAAGAAAAGAGAGAATTTATTTTCTGTTTACATACAGACTAATATTATACGTCCTTCTACTCAAGTTTTCAACTGTATTTTCTTTTTTAAAACTATATAACTAAATATATACATTTTTGTGCTGCATTGTATGACACTCTTGCCAGGATTTGCACCTGGATCTTCCACCCAACGGATGGCTGTGTTACTTACACCATAAGAGTTGCGTGAAAACAGCACCAAAAATGTAAATGAATGTATAATCATGTAATTATTATTATATTAGGTGTAGTATGCATTATACTTACACAGAAATTATATAGTGTATCATTTAATATCCCATTGTCCACCTATCCAATATCCTCACCCAATTTACAGAACAAGGCAGTTGCATGGACTGACTCCTTCCAATCTATAATAGAGTCCCGAGGCAGGACAGGACAGTACAGTACAAGGACAGTACCAACGGCCCATCAGTTGAATGTGGCCTGTTGTGTTGTTTTTTCGCCGGGCCACACTGTGCACAAGTGTAAATGGTAGTCATCGTTGACTGCCGTTTCCGAGGAGGCTCCCCCCTGCCACTCACACCTGAAGAGATTGAGTGAACCGCCGAGATGGAGTGGGCTGAGAGAGAGAGAGAGAGAGAGAGAGAGAGAGAGAGAGAGAGAGAGAGAGAGAGAGAGAGAGAGAGAGATCATACTTTACAGAGCTCCCAAGTGGTTTACTGCTGTTATTTAATACTATTTGGTGAGAATCGGGGTGGCATACATTTCTAAATTCACTTTCAGGGTTGCATCACAACTTAGCACACTGAAGGTAGTTGGCAATAAACCAGGGGTCCCCAAGCTTTTTTCTCTGGGGGCCACATTATCGTTCCTGACTGTGATCAGGGGCCGGATCAATCATGTGGGCTTTAATACTAGGCCACTGCCTGTTATAGCCATAATTTCTAGCACAAAATAGTTCATCATTACAAGTGATTTGCAAAAGAAGTGAGTACTTCACATGTTTTTCTATTTGAAATACCACAGGTATTCCTTTTAATTTCTGATAACCATGTAAAAATAGCAAGGAACACCGTTCCTTACAGTTTATGAGTGATACAATAGAAATGGTAGGTCTGTTTATATTACAGTGAGTTGAGAAACTAGCAAGACAAGATAGGATTGCTTCTTTGGGCCAGTTCAAATGGTGAGGAGCAGAGAGATGGCGGGCCGCATCCGGCCCCCGGGCCTTAGTTTGGGGACCCCTGCACTAAACCATCCAGGTATGTTAGGCAATTGTTAAGTTAAATGTAGGTCCGGCATAGGTCATTACTATCATCCCAAACTATTTACAAGTAGAACTGGTGCCTGGGATTGTGTTGGTGTTGCTTACCTGAGCTGCAAAGACGGCGTGGGCTTCAGTGCTTACATCTTCAGGTTAAAGGCTGAGGACCCAGCTTATAGATAGTGATGGAGCCCAAAGTATGGCATCATAGTGGCCAGTCTCGTGTCCTTAGCCTAACAGGAAATAGCAGGTAAGCTTATTGTCTCCAGTGTGGTCAGAGAGATGGTCAGAAGTGGCCATGCCTCCACAACATCACCGTTGAAAGCTAGATGTTCTCTCTCTCTCAGCCTGTGACCCCTGCCTCCCTTGTGATGCGTCATTGCCATGACCAGCAAAAGATAGTGTATTTGTATTAGTGGACTGGAGAAAAACAGAAAACAAAAACATAGGAAGGCACTAATAACTCATAACAGATAACACTAAACTTATTGCACACAAAACCCTGAAGTGGACTGGCATCAAAATGGCATTCCTTCCATTATGGGCTTACTGTTGTAAGTGCCCTGAGCATACCTAAGACAGAGGCCATGGCATTAAGTGGTGGATTTCCCTGCTTTCATATTTGAAATTAGATCCAGCACAGTTACACCAAAAGATGGACACATGCTACAGCAGAACTGTAGCCTAAGCCAGTGGTTCCCAACCTATGGGTCGGGACCCCCCTTATGGGTCGCCAAAGATCCACAGGGGGTCGCGGAGCCCTCTTGATTTTAAGGGGTTTCGTTTTAAATATATATAGCCCATGTTGAATAAAAGACAAAGCAGTTAACTAATAAATGCATAGACGCAACAAATTGTAAGTGCTACATTAAACATTTATTCTATATTTGACCAAAGACGAATTGAGGAATAAAATAACTAAAATAAGTTTTCGCAGGAAACGGAGGGCATCTTGTGACTCCGTCTCGTGCGGGCGCTCGCGTGGTTGGGTCACCAAAGCTTACAATAGTAAAAACATGGGTCCCTTAAGAAAAAGGTTGGGAACCACTGGCCTAAGCTACTATGTCAAATCAAGCCACTAATTGCCCACAATATGCCCAACCATCAAAATGTCTGCTTCATCATATCGTTTTACTTCAGAATTAATCAGGCACTACAGATAAGTTCTGTGTGAAAAATGTGATACATTTCGTGTCGCAACTTATGCCCTTCGTGACATATGATCTGTTTCATTTTACGTTCGTCCAGCATTTTGAACAGTAAGAATAACATAATCACGATGTTACTGTACTATCCCGATCACACTAACGTAAAGGGGATAGGCCTACATGTCACTAACATAAAGGATAGTTTATTATCAGCGTTTGTTTACACGACGGCTCCATTCATGGCTAACATAGGTTAGCGATAACTCCGCCTGTTAAATTCTCACGACAGAGTCAACAAATAGTCGGAATGAAAACGTACACTAATGATTACAATGATAAAACACCACTTACCACCGATTTTGGAACCAACCAAAAGCCCTGCGTTGATATATCCGATGTTTGCATTCTGTCATTGACAGAGTCGTTAATTCAAAACAGCCGCCATGTGTACAGTGTTTGGGAAGGCGATCTCACTTGTGATTGGTTGCTCGGCGTCACGACGTCGTGGCATTTGATTGGCCGCTTTGCCCCATCTGTTCGAAACTGTTCGCAACACGTTCGAAAAGGTTCACATTTGTTCGGATTTGATTAGGACCAGTTAGCACTTTGTTCGGACCTCGTTCGGAGTTGTTCGGAAGTGTACCAAATGCGTTCGGAGGTGGTAGGAACTAGAGGGCAGGCCTGTCAACGCATAGTGGCCATAACAAAAACAGGGCAATCTGCATTAAGCAGTTGACACCAGCCCATTTCAGTTGCACGTTAACTACTTGGATAGGTGCAGATAGTTATGTCATAGCTCCGTCGGTAAGGGAAAAAATGGCACATTGTGTCATATGCACTTTTCTAAGAGGAATGTCTATGAAATAGAAATGTTTGTGTTTTCAGACAGAAGACTAGATTTAAAACATTTTGATTTCTGTTCCACATTTCACTTTGAGTCTTTTTGTGTGTGCGCGTGCTATTTCACATTGAGCCTATGTGTGTGTGTGTGTGTGTGTGTGTGTGCGTGTGTGTGTGTGTGTGTGTGTGTGTGTGTGTGTGTGTGTGTGTGTGTGTGTGTGTGTGTGTGTGTGTGTGTGTGTGTGTGTGTGTGCGTGTGCTTGTGGGGCTTTGGTGCTCTGGGAGGTGAGGAGGAGTGGGAGAGTTGGGGTTTGTAAGCATCCAACATGATTAGAGTGGAAGAACGGGAATCAGTAATGCTTGAAATTTATGTATTAAAAGCTTTTGTTTGTGTTGTTTTTAAAGGCACCCTTCCCTGCCGTGTGGAGAATGCAGCAATTCTCAAACAGAAGTGCCTTTCTTTCTTTTTCTTTTTTTCCCATCTTTTTTTTCTCCATGTCAGCCCCTAACACACATACATACAAACACATGCGTGCAAACCCCACCCCACTTTCTTGCACTGTCAGATGCCTTCCTCTGCCAAACAGTTCCCCACCCTGCTCGCGCTCTCTCGCTCTCTCTCTCTCTCTCTCTCTCTCTCTCTCTCTCTCTCTCTCCCTCTCCCTCTCCCTCTCCCTCTCCCTCCCGCCAGAGTGCCTTGGCATAGTGCAATATCACCCCGAAATAAAGACCCTGGCACCAGGATGCTTTCTTCTCCTCACTTCCTCTCCTCTCCTCTTTCACTTTCACCCCATCCTCACCATTCCCTGGGAGACTCTTCCGGAATAAATGGGCTAAAAATTGAAAATGTATTTCCCTTCTCTCTCTCCCACTTTCTCTGTTTTTTAGCTGCTTTAAGTCGTCTTCCTGTGTTACATCCACCACCCCGAAACCTCCATCTCCTCCTCCTCCTCCTCCTCCTCCTCCTCCTCCTCCTCCTCTCTTCCCCCATCCTCCTCTTTTCCTCTCTACCAAACCCTCCTTCTCCTCCTACTGTATACCCCCTCTCCTCCCCCTCTTCCTCCTCTCCCCTCCTCCCCTCTCTTCATCTCATCCTCCATCTCCTCCTCCTTCTCCTCCTCCTCTCCTTCTCCTCCTCCTCTCCTCATCTCATCCTCCATCTCCTCCTCCTCCTCTCCTCCTCCTCCTCCTCCTCCTCCTCTTCCCTGGGAGAGGATGAAGCTGAATAAGCAGTGATGAGGTGTTGGAATCGCCAAGCGTGAGTCATGCCCCCCTCCTTCCACACCCCACCCAGGCCCTTCTCCCTCTCTCCCTCCCTACCCTACACTGGGTGGAGGACTGCTTCTCCATTCCTCTTTCCTTTTCCTCTCTATCTCCTCCTTGCTCTCCCTCTCTATGGCCATATTCTCTCTTCTTTCATGCTGCATGCCCGCCTGCATGTCATGTGCATCTTTCTCTCAATTTCTCACATTTCTCCCCTCTCTTTCTCTCTTTGTTTCTTGTTTCCCCTCCAGCAACACTCTCCTTTCAACATTCTCTCTCCGTTTGTTCCTTCTCTTCCACTCTGTCTCTCTCTCCCACTCAACCCGACCCCACCCCTTCTCCACCCCACTGCACACAGACGGCTGGTCTGGTCCGCAGACCCTACCAGACTGGTGTGTCTGTCCAGCCTACTGGTCAAGACAAGCCAGACACGACAGAACAGAACACGGGTCGAGACAAGAAGACAAGAGAGGAGGAAGGGGCTCTTTCTTGACATGCGGATCAATGAATCAGCGGCCCCTTCACGCTGGCCCTAATTGGGGGAGCCGGTCCAGGGCCTCCCATGTGTGAAGGGCAGGGGTGGGAGATACAGTAGAAAAAAAAGCTCTCTCACTCACTCCCTCTGTGTGGCCACAGACAAACGAGGGCTCCCAAAATCAGACCCCAAGGCCCAGAGCTCTGTCTTCTCCCTCTCTCTCTCTCTCGCTCTCTCTTGCTCTCTCTCTCTTGCTCTCTCTCTCTCTCTGCACCCCTCTCTGTCTCTCCCCATCTTTCTCTCTCCCCATCTTTCTCTCTCTCTCTTCCTCTGTGTCCCCTCTGTTCATTCCCCACCCTCTTGGCTTCTTTCTTTCTTTCTTTCTGTCTTTCTTTCTTTCTTTCTTTCTTTCTTTCTTTCTTTCTTTCTTTCTTTCTTTCTTTCTTTCTTTCTTTCTTTCTTTCTTTCTTTCTTTCTTTCTTTCTTTCTTTCTGTCTTTCTTTCTGTCTTTCTGCAACCCCAGACACACATGCATACACACACACACTCTCTCTCTCTCTGTCTCTCTCTCTTCTCCTTCTGGTTTGGCACCCACTGTTCACCCGCGGGGGTGGAGGGCTGTTTGTTAGCACGAGGAGGAGGCCCAGTGATGACACCCAACACGCTCTGGTGAATAGGATATGCTTGATGTTATGTTAGTAATGCTGTATTCCTTTTAGTGTTTTTTAGATATTTTTTTTTGAAAAGTGGTATGTGTTTGGGGAAGGCTTCAGGTGTCTGATGGATCTTATTATTGTGAGCATTCACTCAGTTGTGCTTTGGGATATGAGCCTCTGCGAATGACGCAAGTGCACATGCGGACACACACACATACACACACAAATTCTCTCAGAGACACACATATTCATTCATTCTCTCTCTCTCTCTCTCTCTCTCTCTCTCTCTCTCTCTCTCTCTCTCTCTCTCACTCACACACACACACACCTCTATTGTAATTTAATATTTGTTCTGTTCATATTTTGTGATCTCTCTGTCTGTGTATGCAGGTAACCTGGAGCAGGCTGAGGCGATTGGTAAAGAGGCCTTGAAGATCTTGCCCCATGACCCCACCATCATGTTTTCGTTAGCCAATGTTCTCGGAAAGCTCCAGAAATATGAGGTAAAAAAAATCCCCACACCGTCACATTTCAATCCCATGCTTCTCAAGGCTGTCCATTTCTTTTTTTTTTTTTTTTTTTTGTAAGACACAAAAATGTTCACACAAGTCTTAAGTCTGTATATTGCAGTGCTGTTGTTCTTCACTGGCCTTAACGTATTGCAATGTTGTTTGTAGAAGTCCTTTTTTCTTCTCAGTGTTTATATTTTAGGAGACTGCTCTTTCATGCACTGCTTTGTTAAATCACTCTATGTTTAATTGATTCAGTTTTAACATGCCTGATGGGAATTGGATCAATTAAAATGCAGAAAAAAAGAGAAAATCATGATTGATCTTTATTTCAGGAATCAGAGAGTTTTTTCCTACACGCTCTGAGGATCAACCCCAATGCTGCCAGTTGCCATGGCAATCTTGGTGAGACATGTTTCTTTATTTTTATTTATTTATTTATTTAATCCAACTTCAGCGCAGTTAGTTATTTTATATTCTTCAGCAGTGCTGAGAAAGCTGCTCTTCCGCATAAACTGGTCCTCAAGCGGATGGAAATTCTCCTTTTGAATAACCGATCCTGTGCATGCAAAAGGAGCTTTTGCTGGATGTAGTGTGTATGGTGTAGTTTTTGTTTTGTTTGAGTTGTTCCAACTAGTTATTTTGAAATAGTAGAATAAAGTCACAGGAGGACTGTAAGATCTCAGCCTGATTTGTACAGGACAGGCCGCATGGAACATTTGGCAGCATTTTTCTTGTTCTTGCCTTTTGACCCAAAGTACAGATACTTCATAACATACTAGGTCCTTATGATGGTTATATCAATAATAAAGGCCTTATTGACAACAAACAAGAAATTTGTGAATGAACACCCAACAAATGGTTGATTTTGCACAACACGTCTCATAAGTCACTTGTACAGACTGAGAGTCATGCATTAGTAGCCAACAGTGTTACCGCATACTTTAATGTTACCACATAGTGTTACTACAGCTATTAAAGATGTGATGTGATGAGGGGCGGTGCTGTGATGCACTGCGTAGAGTACCCACTGGGCACCCGGGTTCGAGCCCAGCCTGGGTCATCGCTTAATCTCCTCCCCATCTCGATCCTACCGCTCTCCTATAACATCCTCACCAGCCTGTCAGAATAAAGGCACTTAAAAACTTTTTAAAAAAATGTTTGTGATTTTTTTTACTGCTTGTTTTACTGCATGATTGTGATGGTTCCTGGTTGTTTTGCAGCCGTTCTCTACCACCGCTGGGCCAAACTGGAGCTGGCCAGGAAGCACTACGAGCAGGCCCTGATCCTGGATCCCACCGCCACGGGGACCAGGGAGAACTACAACATGCTCCTACGCAAACTGGAACAGAAACACAAGACTACCAGCTGAACAGTCCAAGTGTGTGTGTGTGTGTGCGTGTGTGTGTGTGTGCGTGTGTGTGTGTGTGTGTGTGTGTGTGTGTGTGTGTGTGTGTGTGTGTGTGTGTGTGTGTGTGTGTGTGTGTGTGTGTTTGTGTGTGTGTTTGTTTGTGTGTGTCTGTGTGTGTCTGTGTGTGTGTGTTGATATTTATTGCATGTTGCGGTAGCATATAGTGTTCTTTTGCACATGTGGTGATTTAATATTATTAATAAAAAAAACACAGATTCCTGGTTTTTATATCTGTCTGACAGAAGTCATCTTTCATCGGCACAGACGTTCTCTTGTCTCTGACGTGCATGACAGGCATGGAGAGGGAGTGGGAGGGAGGAGTTTTGGCTAGAGGAGTAGTCTCAATGTCTTTGATTTGGGGTGTTATGGAAGTAAGATGTCGGGCACATGGCTAGTTACACACACACACACACACACACACACACACACACACACACACACACACACACACACACACACACACACACACACACACACACACACACACACACACACACACACACACACGTGGGGCCAGACGGTGGAGACATGTGGAACACATCCACCAGCGTGCATCTCTCGCCTTTCATCTGGTGACCCGGGTGTTGAGGCAGCTGCGGAGCTGTTTATTTGCCTGTTTTACATTGATGCCATATAAAGGGGGGTGGGGTGGTATGTTGATTGGGGGGGGAGTTGATGGAGGGGAGGAATTGGGTTGTCGTATGTTGGGCAGTGGGGTATGTTGGACTGGGGCGGTGGGGTATGTTGGAAGGGGTGTGTTAAGAGGGGTTGAGGTAGTGGGTTAGTTTGAGGGGTTGTGGGGAAGAGGAGTGCTAAGCTCTGTGCACAGTGTGGTAGCCTAAGATAATGGGGGTGGTGTGTGCGCGGGGGTGTGCAGGGGCGGGGGGTATGTGGGTGGAGGGAGTGAAATTGGGAGGGTTGTGGTTGGATGTCCGTCAAGAATACCCAGGCTCCACCGTGGTTGTTGCCTGTTACAAATTGTGCTCTAAGAACTCGGTGAACAGAAATGAAACACACATTTTAACTACTTTATTCATGTCTGCAATTCATAATATCTACATGGACAAAAATGTTACAGATGCCATGATGCTAAGTTACAATCCAATGCAGATCTCAAAATAAGAGCAATTTCAAGGTTACAAACAACACCTCCTTCTCCAAATATGACGACTACCAATAATGGTGGATATTGAGGAATATTTTCCTATTTGTTGTGCCTTTGCTTTCGTGAAGCCAACCATCCTTAGACCCCTAGTGACCAGTCCGTGTACATGTCCCAAACTTCCAAAGATAAGTGCTATATATTGGCACTTATAGCCAAGGCCAGTTATTTTCTGTTCCAGAGGGCGATATTTTACAAGTTTCGTTAAGAAAGCCTCCTCTAGACATGAATCAGAACAGCATCCAACTTCCAGGATATAAACTTGACTATTATTCTCATCAATAATTGTAATATCTGGACTGGTGGCAGCATGCAAATCATAGAATGAAGACATTTCTGCTGGACCACTGTTTGCAAACATGTTTTCTTGAGCAACACAGTTATACACACACACACACACGTACAAGACAGACAGACATGCACCGACGTACACTTGTAAGTAGTGCATGCATAAAAGAACAGTTGAGGTTACAAGCATGAGTGGCTCTCCTTGCTGTGTTTGTTTTCACTATCAAGCTTTTTTTGCTGAGGATTTTTCTGGTAATTCTCATTCTCCCTTTGCTCTTTATCCAGCTCCTCTCATGGATGAAGTGTCAGTGCACTCGATTCATCGCCCCATCAACACACGCGCACACACACACACACACAGTCATGCTCTGATACAATACACATACATAGTCATGCTCTGGCCCACTCTCCTGCAGACACTCACACACACACTCACACAGAAAGAGAGAAACATGCAGACAAGTACTCGTACAGTCATGATTCCCTCTCACTCATACACTTACCGTACTCACTCCCTCACAAATACAAGTACACATTCATGCAGGATTCCACATATTTATGATTTTGGTCTCATATGCACACACACACACACACACACACACACACACACACACACACACACACACACACACACACACACACACACACACACACACACAGTCTTTGTACCCACTACACACACCAGCTCTCACACCCTTTTCCCCCATCTTAAGCCTTTTGTAGTTAATGCAGGAAAGGTGTTTTGGGGGAGTGGGTGTCTCTGTGATGAGTGCAGCTCAGGGAAGAGGGACAAGGGTCAGACTGAACAGGAACTAAGCCACAAGCCTGACCAGAAACACCCCCATGTCCAGACAGACACACACACACACACACACACACACACACACACACACACACACACACACACACACACACACTCAGACCCCCAAACACAAGATGTCCAGACATACACACATTCAAACACCCCCCCCCCACACACACACACACACACACACACACACCCACACACACACCCACACACCCCAGTCAAACACAAGGTGTCCAGATAGACGATAGTGACCAGCGGCTTCAAAGGAGGAACCCTGTCCCCTAGGGACTGTGTGTGCGTGTGTGTGCGCGTGCGCGCGCGCACCCATGTGTGCGTGCGTGTGTCGGCATGTGTTTGACGGGGTGTGTGTGTGTGTGTACGTGCTGGAGACAGACAGTGTGTGTGTGTGTGTGTGTGTGTGTGTGTGTGTGTGTGTGTGTGTGTGTGTGTGTGTGTGTGTGTGTGTGTGTGTGTGTGTGTGTGTGTGTGTGTGTGTGTGTGTGTGTGGTGCACACTGGCTGGCCTCCGTCTCCTCATGAAAGTTGCCGCTGCTGAGTTAGTGAGTGAGCCGCGACCCCGCAGGACAAGACTTCAGTCGGCGAGTGGAGTCCAGGGCCCCCGCTCCCCCCAGGGAGACGCCAGGGCTCAAGGGTCAGACCACTTTTTATTTTTTCACCTGCTTCCGACACACACCGCCGGGGAGAAGAGAGAGAGGAAAAAAAAGGAGGAGGAGGAAGAGAAGGGGGAGGGGGGGGGGGTGTTTTTTGAAGCACTGGCCTTTCAGCTGATACAGGCTTTTGAAGAAAGGGATTTGAGGATGGAGAGAGGGTGGGCGAGGAGGAGGGATGTTTGTTGGTATGTGCTTTTACTGTAGAGATCCACAGGTGTGTGTGTGTGTGTGTGTGTGTGCGCGCGTGCGTGTGTGCGTGTGCGTGCGTGCGTCTGTGTGAAGCTCATCCCAGGTGAAAAGGCGGGCGAGCTACATGCTCAGTCGGGTGTCCAGAAGTGTGGTAGCCCGCCACTCATCTGTTGCCAGTAAGCAGGTCGTGTTCAGCAAGTGCTTCCCTGCAACTTCAAACACATGTCCACCAACATGCCTCAACGTATTCACTCCCCATGTGTTTGTATAATGTCTTACAGATACTGGACAGACAGACAGACAGCTAACATTACAATCATTGCAATATCCCTGAAACTTAAAACACATGTCCACCACGTCTTGAGATCTTTATTCTCTGTGTGTTGGTATATGAGTTGCAGACAGAGGGATGATAAAGCAAGATACATGCCTAACGATCAATTAAATCTATAATGTTTTATAACAGGCAGACTGTGGTAGATAGAGACGAGCAGATCTGTAGGTCTACAGTTTTGTCTACAATGCACTTCAATGAGTACTTCAGATGTCAAAATGCAACGTGTGGCGTGGGGGCTATTTTCATTTATTTTCAGTTGCATGTTTTTGGTGTGATGTACATGCAGTCTCTCCAGACCTCACTGAAGGTCACCTCACATTCTCTCCTAACCCACTGAAAGGGTGCCCCTGTTAAGGACCTTGGTTTTTGTATGTGTATTCAAATGACCGTAAAGTCAACTTTGTGAGTCAGGCAAAACCTCCATGACCCAAAAGTGCAATGATACTGTTATTAAAATATCTCCTAAAGGGGGCCCTCCCCAATAATTTGAAGAGAAACAAGGACCCTCAAGTCCCTATTTCCCCAGGGCCCCCAAATGCCTTAAACGGCCCCCGTCATCTGTCTTGTCAGGTGCAACGTGTCCCCTTTCGGTCCAGCCTGATCTAAAAACAGAGAGGGGTGAGTCAGGAGATGGCCTGCCTGATAATAGTGGTCCTGTTTAAGGAGAGGAGAGGAGACCCCCCACACACAGACAATTATCACCCCAACCTGCGCTCATCTCCCTCGGCCCACATGGAAGGCGGGCTAATTAATAAAATGCAGTGAGATGCCCCCATTAGTAATCAGTGGGCTGGCTGAGAATTATTATTTCGCACATTTGATATTCCTGACCTAAGTTTTTTTTTTTTTGATGACTTTCAAAGCCAAGAGTAGACTGGAAAAGTTTGATGCAGACAGACGATGCATTTATGTTGATGACAGCAGGGGAAAGGAGGCTTATAATATTTCAGGACTTCAATAGCCTAGTATTAGCAAGGTCATCCCTGACAAAAGAGCTGGGATTGCAACACGATTGTCATTGTACACATACTCATGTGCACATGAATGTCATTGTTTCAGTGTATCTGTTGTTAGGCACATTGCCTTTGGGAACTCTTTGAGCACCAGCATTAAAAGGCTATCAATATCTTGATGATGTAGTGTTTGTTACAACAGTATGTTACTGTGGTTCCAAAGTAGAGCCTGAGGAAATCATCACTTTGGCTTTGCACCATTATTGGGGGTTTGCCATGACTCTATATAGGCCTATAGGACACTGACAATGATTATGAAGGATGGGTTCAAATTTGGGGAGTTAAAATAGAATAAATTGATGTTGTGGTGATGTCTGTAATAAATCTCCTCTTCTAAACTTTAGAAATGATTTATGTTGTTTAAACAAAAAGTATCAGTGAACATAATTGAATGACTGCTGATTTAATGGTAGCTTTCTGTTTGTCCATTTGTCCATTTGTGTCCATAGCATGGGTGCAGAGGAAGTGTTTTATGTATGAAAATAATGATATGGAAATAATGGTTGAAATTCATTTAACACAGTGAATCTACAAAATATGAGCCCGAAGGGATATGTAGCCTACTCAATTTTTAATATTTGGAGAATTACAAAAATCACTGCGATGCAATCAATATGCAGCCATGGGGAAGGACCGAATTGCATGATCTACATGCGTTTTTATAATCTTAATGAAAAATGTGAGTATGACTAGCGGGCTAGCTTTTAATGCAAGACTTGTGTCATACAATGTAATTTCATAATGGTCTCCAATATGTGTCCAAGAAGGGTGTTGTTCGCAGATGTTCCGGGCCCAATAGTCTCATTAAAGCATATGCTTGGCTCGCATGTTGTAGCCTAGCGCGGGTGTTCCTTCACTAGAACACAAATCGCCCTGACAGGATGTTGTCAATGTTACTCTTCCAAAACGTTCTTTAACCCCCTCCTCCCTCCCCCGTGACCCTACAAAAACAAACTCTAATGGGCTTTGATGCATCCCTCTCGACCCGCCGTCTAATTAATGCAGATTTTTCACAGATTCAGAAGAATGGGGATCCTTCATCCGGTGGGCTGCGTGCTCTTCTTTGACACGAGGTCAGAGGGTCGAGCTCACATGCGATTATCGTACTGGCAGTCATTAGAAAGCAGCTTTGCCCCGCGCGGCCGCCACCTCGCACTGAAGGGCGCGCGACTCACTTTCACCCGGCTGCAATGGTCCTCGCTGAGACTCGGGCTGTCACGCACAATTCCGCCACCACGCCCAGATTTTCAGACCTCTCTGGTCCATGATTAATCGTTAGCGACTGGCAATAAAATGTCCAGTGGGGCCAGATGCTTGCTGCGGTTTGCAGGATTAATGCAATGGACGTGCGCCATTGCCTGCCAACACCGGCTCTCACAGGGCGCACTCCACACATGCAATCGCAAAGCAAGTTTGGGCGGCAGTCTGCTGATACGTTGTCAAAATTCTCAAAGGGAAATTTAGTTGGGTAGATCACTGCAAGTTGCCTATAAAGTTGAGCATACGTGACACGTGTTATTTTTCCTTTAAAATGACTTAAACAACAAACAGGTGCCTGTTTTTCGGTTTGCTGCATGCTAGCCAAAGTTAGGCTATTTTGTTTTATAATGAAAGAACAAATAGAAGTGTATTTTTGGCTGTCCGGGGAGGGATATAAAATATAGTTTTTTTTTCATCAGGAGCCCTCTGAGCTATTTTGCAAAACAAAACGAAGCAGCTAGATCTTATTGAAAATATAGTGCAGTGAGATGGAAATGTATTAACTGGCAGCAGCTAATGCGTGCATTATTCATTTTCTGGTGAGCATGAAAAAATGATTTAAAGAGGTCTGAAATTGCAGCGGCAAAGGCTGACTGCACAGTGCCCCGACTTGTTCATTCATTTGCCATCCTTTGGAGAGTGGGAGAGGCGGAGAGGAGGGATCCGCTCTCCGCTCCGGACGGCCCCGGCACTAACAGCTGTGCACTTCTCACACGGGGGTGGCCACTTCTCCAGGCGGTGGGTAGCGTGTGTGTGGGGGGGGGGGCACATCAGTACTCTCTTCGGATCTGCTCTGCTGTTCTGCCTGCGTGCGCCTGTCCTTAGATTAAAAAAAGTCTACATGGTCGGTAGCGCAAGAGGCGGGCCCACCAGGGAACTAAGGAGTGGTGCAGCCGTTTGGGTGCCTGTGGAATAGAGTGTAAAGCGCAGAAACACAGAACGCCATGAGTACCATTTTATATGGGTTGATACTGGGCGGGAAAATGTGTTTTTCCAGCTGATGGGGTCTGTGTATTTTTCAACTGCTTTCCCCCTGAACCAGCCTTCCCAAACGCAGTCGGAACCGAGCAGGAAACGGTGCCAGTGGCATATGGCTTTCCAGCGCACTAAACATTCATTCAAAAGACAGGTTCATCAGTCATAGTGGAAGGCCGAACGAATGCAAACTCCTGATGGATGGCTTTTTGGGCTTACCTGCTGCTCGTACATTACCTCTGAAGCACAGGTTCCCCCCCAAGCCCACGACACCGGAAAACTGCAAACCGCGAAATATACTCGGAGGCGCCGCTCAGGCAACATAAGCCAGGTTAGGGGCAAAATAATAAATACGCTTTTTAAACCCTGCGTAAGGAACCCAGGGTCGGGTCTGCGCAGGCCAATTATTTCACAGCATCTGTCGTTGAGGGGGAACACGTGAACAACTTCCGAATGATTTGGGCAATTAAAAGGAGAAGGCTTCCTGGTCGTTCAAATGCTTTCTTGCAGCAGGACAGCCCGCAACGACAAGGCTCACAATCCCTCAATTAAGAGTTGGACAAGTAAGGGGCGTTTTTGGGGGTGCTCTACCGATTTCAGCGGCGAACGTCTGGGTCTTTGTTCTTACTTAGGCCTCGGCATTTTTTTCTGCCAAATTTAACAGAAGGCTCAGGGGGTGACAGAGGTCCACCCCGGTCTCACCTTCTGCCGAGTATAACTACCCGAAAGAAGACAATCAGTCTAAACCCCGCGGTCTGCTCCTCAAAGTGAAAATCCTTTAATTAGGGCCTTTTACGCGGCACTTTCCCTCAGAATTGCCAGATCATAAAACCGCAATTAGACCTTCAATAATCATATTTGATTCCCTTTTCTACACAGCCAATCTACTCTGAAAATGCAGCAAATGTAACATAATTGCCACTGCTTTCAATAAGCACATGTCTTATTTGATACGGTTTCACCCGTACATGCCGTTTTACTAATACAATTTTGTTAAATAACTTTTCTTATTAGATCATATGTGGGAGTGATTTATGACCATAGAGGTAAATTCACACGCGTATAAAAGACAGTACCTTTGCCTAAAATACACATTTCTGCGGCTACAGTAAGTGAGTTTAAATAAATGGCTCTATTAAATGTGAATAAAACCTGGCAGAAAATGTTATAAATGACCTATTCTGTTCACCTCTGGGGCATGCAGTTCCCTGTATACACACTGGAGGCAGTGTTGGCCATGAAACCACAAGTCCGCAGATGCGCCTTTACACACAACGTTCTGGTGGCGTTGATAGATGTTAAATCCTTAGGCTAATGTCAAGGAAAGCTTTCATCGATATGGCTAAGCACATTCGACGACTTGATGTAGGTAAGATTGAGCGTGTCATTACGACCGAGTAGGCCTAGTGTAGCTGTCAGATGGTAGGTTTGTCAGGGTTTTAATAAAATATCTAGGCCCTACTTTGTTTTGGAAAGACATTTTCTGCACTTCATAAATTAACCAATATGCCGGTAAAAACAGTTAAACAAACAAACTGGTAAGTAACATTTCTACAAGCAACCTACATTTATGTTTACTTTGATGAATTTTGTAAGTCAGCCAAAATGTCAAATCACACCCAAGTGCCATGGGAAGGAATTATATAATTAACACCACCAAAAACAAATAAACACCAAAATCAGAGCCAAACTGCTCTGGCATTTAATGTGTTAATGACCTCCTAAAATCTAAAATTAGATTAATTATAGTTTCACTTGCTCGGTGTTCTTAGTCCTAAACTATCTAATTATTACTATGAGTGTTATCAGTGTGCTCTCAGAAAAATAAAAAACGGAACTTGTGGCCAATATATTTTTTCTCATGAACAAACAGTATGTTCTGACACATTTAGGCTACATGTACAAGTGTGAAAAAAAACAGAAAAAAAAACAGAATTGACAGATAAATAAAAGAGCAATTATAGCAATGTGTACAAATTATCAAAACAGCACTGTGATAATTGTGTGTGTGGAATTCAAAACAAGACACACAGTGTTCAATTGTGTTCAAACTTAAAATGTGAAATAAAAAAAACACTCATCTGGTCCCCCCTTGGACTTCAATTGGTCACCAGAAACTCTTGCTATTGCCCCGTTTTATTTGTCTGTTGATCAGTCCTTGTGGGTTATTTCTGTTGTCATGTCAGGTGAAGACGTATTGGGTACCCACAATGAATTCTCTGAAGACTGATGCCAAACTTTTCCCAGCCAGTCAAAAGCTCAGCAACCCAAATCTGTGACTGCTCCATAAAGCCATTGCATTGTAAAGCAGTAGCTACTAAGAGCACTGTGCTCAATTATAACATACAGTATGGGGTACACACACACACACACACACACACACACACACACACACACACACACACACACACACACACACACACACACACACACACACACACACACACACACACACACCATTCTGCTGACTTTTTCTTTCCTGTTATTGTTTTAACTTCACCCCCCCCCTCCCAACACACACACACACACACACACACACACACACACACACACACACACACACACACACACACACACACACACACACACACACACACTTGACAAAAAAGTGATCAACTATCCCATTGCTGACAGGAGATGAAAACGGGCGTCATTTGCATGTGCTTTATAAGCACGGCGGCCGCGACATTGCTTTATGTGTGTGAGTGACCAGAGACTCCATAAAATTCACTTTAGCGCCGGCCGGGGGTCCTGAAACCTTGCTAAATACCGACTCAATGGCCCTGTCAGCAGCCTGCCAATCATGCCCCCCCCCACACACAAGCACCTCCTGATTAACTACAGCCTATATAGCCTCCGCTTACAATCACCAGCGCGCCTGCTTGCTCCCCTCGCTCCCCTCGCTCGGCCCTCCACTGGCTCAGGATTGATACACGTGCTGTCCCTCAAACAGCAACTTTCTCACCTTATTAAAATGTATGTGCATTCAAGCCACATGCTTAAAAAGATTTCTTTTAACAGTTTTTCTGCTTTCCAGCTTAACACAGGGCTTCTAGGTCGTTTACAATAATTAGGCTTGTATAAAAAGTTTTTTTTTGCTAAATATATATATATATATATATATGCAGATACAAATACATTTATTAGTTTGTATTTGTCCATCAATCCATTTTTCT
>NC_085869.1:28723210-28763210 GCF_034702125.1 Engraulis encrasicolus | reverse complement strand
CTTGTGAAAAAAGCATGAATCTCTCCTTTAATACACACAAGGCACATTTTTTCACCTCCACCTTCATTGTTTTGCTGGGACCTCTTCTTTTTAGCTTGTACATCAATGACCTGCTACAACACTACAATGGAGTGGATGTACAGTTATATGCAGATGACACGGTCCTGTATGTGCATGGTAAAAATGCTGTGATGGCAGCGGAGAAATTAACAAACGCTATGGAAGGTGTGGCCCAATGGCTTGAGCAGTCTTGTCTTACTCTGAACATCAGTAAGACAAAAGGCATGTTAAAAGCAAGGGGCAGACTCCAACAGCAAACATTAAAATTAAAAATGAATCTATTGATATAGTCACTGAATTTAAATATCTCGGCGTTACACTTCTCAACTTTAAAAACACATTAAATATATGACTAAAACAATTAAACATAACATGGAAAATTTTAGACATATCAGATCCTCACTTCCCATGGATGTAGCCAAAACATTCATGCATGGTCTCATCTTTTCTCATATCTCATATTGCATCACCTGTTGGGGGCAGGCCAATGAATCTACCATAAGTCCATTAGTATCACAATTTAAACAAGCGTTAAAAATTCTTGACAAAAAACGCTTCACTACCTCCACTGCAATATTTTGGAGAAACATAATTTATTAAGTTTTGAAAATTTTAGAGTTTTCAAGCCTCTGTTTAGTATACAAGATTTTACATGGTCTTGCCCCACCTTGTCTTTTGCAGTTTATATGTCATCGCCCTGCTAGATCCATAAGATCCTCTAGAATTGCATCAGTTAATGATTGTAGTATACCATCCTACCGCACAGCATTCGGGCAGTCCTCTTTTTCCTACAAGGCCACATTAAAATGGAATGCTCTTCCAGGTAACCTGAAGAGCTGTGGCTCTTTCAAGAACTTTAAATTACAACTTAAATATGCTCTTAAAGAGACCCAAACCTGTAACCATTGACACAAAATGATACCAATGTCTAATGGGAAATGTTTTTATTTTTATTTTCAAAATATTTATATATTTTGTTTGGCTGGGTGCGGGTGGTTGTGCGGGTGGGGACATGAGTGATTTGTTTATTGTTTTTATCTGTATTTTCATTTTGTTGTTGACTGCTGCTTTACTTTATTATTGTATTGTATACTATTTAATTTCTAATCTCAAGGACTACTGATGAGAACTAGCCCAAGGCTAAATCTGGTGTGATGCATGAAATGAAAACATGTATGTTTTAATTGCACATTATCCTAATAAACCTGCTTGATTGATTGATTGATTGATTTTCTTACCTTGTCAATTTAACCCTGTACATGAAAGGCATTCTAATGCCGTGTCCAAGCGCTACCTACACGACCCAGGTAGCTGGGGTGGTTGAAGAAGTTTCGTCATGAATCTGCTTTATTCGCTCTGGACGCGGCATTGACATGTTTGATTCAGCTAATCACATAACGGCTCTGAAAGCCTGGGACATTCGGCGATATGAATGTTCCAACTGGTTTTCGCTGAACCACATCATAGCTCATTACCATAAGATTAGCTTGACTTTAATCGTTAAAATTCGCTCTGGTCGCTCAGTTTGATTCGCTCCTGGCAAATTCGCTCCTGGCAAATTCGCTCTGGTAGCTTTATTCGCCTTCCCTCCATACAGAAATAATGACTTCCACCGCTCAGGTCGCGTAGTTTGCGCTTGGTGTACACAGGGCATAATTAACAACACTGCATTAACTGTTGAATTTTAGCTAATAAAACCAAATCTAAAGGAACCCGGTTATGAAACCCCAACCACACACACCAAAAAGAGGCTAATCCTTTAATGCAGCTGTATTGGAAAGAGAGAGAGTAAGGGAGAGAGAGTCATCCTGGTGACAGGTTTTTCTGGCGCCGAGCTCTGTGCCGTGCTGGAGCCGTGGTAGCGTATCCCCTGCATCTGTGCTGGCGACGGCAGCCAGTCTGTTAGCATTCCGCCTTGACGACTCCATCAGTGGCAGTCTCAAGGTAGCTGTCAATCAGGACGCATCATTTAATCTGCGCCATACTCCAAGGACTTTTTTTGTAAAAGCAAGTGAGTGAGAGAGTGAGCAAGCGAGCTGGGGCCCATGACAGGAACGTCTTACAGCTCTATTTGAAACGAGGGAGGGATACGCACCACTCCTGTTTTAGCAATGGGCTTGTAATTAGAGACGAGTGGGAGCGACAGAGAATGGGAATAATTGATAGAGTGAGAGAGAGGAAGAAAGAAAATGAGAGAGCGAGAGAGAGGGGGGGGGGGGGGGGTGTTGAAAACAGCAACAAGTGTGGATGCCACATGGCAATGGAGAAAAAAACACAGGCACTTAATTTTCCAATTCTGGCATTTGAAACCGCTCGTGAGTTAGCGAGCAAGATCCTGGCACTGTCACAATGCTAAATAACAAAGCTATTTCGCTCGGCCTTCCATCCATTCATTCATCCTGCTTTGGAGAATGAGAAAAGGATGAAAAGAGAGAGAGAGAGAGAGAGAGAGAGACAGAGACAGAGATTCATTCCCGGCTCTCGCTATAATTAGATTAATGTTGGCGAAGCGTGGAGAAACAGGCCCCAACTGCATGCACGTTAGATAGCATTTCGAACGAAGACACAAATGCTTATTTCAATTAGGAACTGAGGCGGAGCACACAGACTCAGGCGTTAAGCGCCGTGCCTTTTATGGGGGAGTGAGATGTTAATTGTGTGCCGTTACCTCTAAACTGCTCCGCTTGTACTAATCAGTGTGCTAATTGATGCGGCGACGGAAACATAGCCACCGGCAAAGGGAACGGTGGCAGCACGGCACGTGCGTGTGTGCGCGTATGTATTGTGTGTGTGTGCGTGTGTGTGTGCGTGTGTGTGTGTGTGTGTGTGTGTCTGTGTGTGTCTGTGTGTGTGAGGGAAGATGGTGGATAAAAGATTATCGGGTAAACCATATGGAGATGGCAATGCTTTGAAAAGCTCTTCTGTATGCCCACCAGCACCGCTGCTGCACAAGTACAGAAGTTTCGTGCCACCCTGGAGAAATATATTGTTGCTGCTGTTGTTTCTTCTCTCTCTCTTTCTCCCTCTCTCTCTCTATCTCTCTCTCTCTCTCTCTCACACACACACACACACTCTCTCTCTCTCTCCTTCTAAGAAATAATGCAAAAGACATTTCAAAGGGCTGTTGATGCGTAAAAGGTATGAAGCAGATGCCGTTTCAAGCATGTCTGTGTTCGTGTGTGTGTGTGTGTGTGTGTGTGTGTGTGTGTGTGTGTGTGTGTGTGTGTGTGTGTGTGTGTGTGTGTGTGTGTGTGTGTGTGCGCGCGCGCGTGTGTTTGTACTAATGTGTTTTGTCCTTATTATCATAAGGACTTCTGGAGGAAAACAGACTTGACTGTTTTTTTGTACTGGTGTTTTTTGTGTGTTTTCCACTGAAGAAAAAAATACATGGGGGAAAAATGGACCTCGATGAGAAGACAAAAAATCAATGAAAGAGCATGTTTGTCACTGAACCAGAGCAATTTCTTAAGGCATGTCTGCTTGAGTTTGCACAACCCCATTTTTGTGTAGTGTGTGTACATGTGTGTACGCACGTGTGTGTATATGAGTGTATTGACTTGGGGTAATACATGTATAACATGAAATAACAGCCAAGGTGACCAGAAGCAAGGGGGGTTGTGGTGGGTAACCAGACAGACAGACAGACAGACAGCCAGACAGATGCACACAGAGACAGAGAGAGGGCAAGATGAAGACGGTCACAGTCTTCAAGACAAAAAGGAGAGGACAGATATGGCTGCAGCAGCAGCAGGAGCATTTTTGGATGCCAGCTTCACCGGTAGCTACTGGTGCCACCGCCTTCCCATCCTCTTGCCTTGCCTTGCCAAGATGTCCTGATGCCCAGTCGCCTGCCTTTTTCTTTCAAGGACCCACCCAGACTGGCACTGTGCTGGCATGCACACATGCCACACAAGCCACAAGATACTTCATCAAAATATCCATCAGAGAATGATGCAAAGTGTCAAACTGGCACCATGTGTGTTGTGTGGGCCTTCTCTATCCAAGTACCACACAAGTAGCGGTGAGACAGTTATCCAAAGTGAAAAGTTTGTGACACAGATAGAATGAAAGAAAGAAAGAAAGAAAGAAAGAAAGAAAGAAAGAAAGAAAGAAAGAAAGAAAGAAAGAAAGAAAAAACATGCAGGGAGTACGTTTCTAAGAAGCATGTGTTTCCATCTTTCCATCTGTTCTTTGGGACGGAGGGCCAACTAGCCGTCATCTCAGTCCCATTCTAGGTGTGACGCATTGGAAAGCAGAGTAGTGGAGTCCATATTACAACCTTGAGTGTTCCGGAGCATTCCATGTTGTTCTATGCAGATCGTCTTGTCAGAATTCATCTGTGCAACACTGGCCTCCCGCTGGGGCAGAACGTGGCACTTAGAAGGGAAAATATCCATAATAGCATTCAAGCCCAATGAAAACATGGGGCCTGCCAGCATTTTGGAAAGTGTGCCACACACCCACAAGCACACATGGTTCATGCCCACACACACACACACACACACACACACACACACACACACACACACACACACACACACACACACACACACACACACACACACACACACACACACACACACACACACACACACACACACACACACACACACACACACACACACACACACACAAAAGGTGTTTATTTTATATGTAGGCCTATTTATTTTTGGGTATTATTACACAACCATCATGTGGCAAAGCATGTAGTATGCATGAAGTGTTCTTTTCAGCACCCGGCATAGAGGGCTTAATCAAATCCAACATTTCCTACTCTAAATGTTTCCAGATCTTGACCTTAAACATCCTTGCATTGCCTAAGCTGAAAATCCAAGCTGACAAGCAGACTTCCACACACTCAAGAAAGACAAGAAGCCAATATCCAGACCCACATCAACTCCCAAACGGACCCAAGGGCCCGCTTACACACGCATGCATGCACGCACGCACGCACGGACATGTGCACACGTGCATGCCCAGACACAGACACACACACACAGACACACACAAACACACACACTTTCCCAAGCATTAACCGCCTAATCATCGCTGCTGTCTGTCTGTCATGCAGGTGGCTGGTGCTTCCTGGATCATCTGTCTTTCACAGTCAACCCCCCCCCCCCCACCCCCAACACACACACACACACACACACAAACACACACTCACACACACACACACACACACACACACACACACACACACACACACACACACACACACACACACACACACACACACACACACACACACACACACACACACACACTCCGCGGACTCCACACATTTTTCTTCCTCTTTGTTCCTCTCCACTATTGCTGAACACTGGCTGCTGGTTGATGATGATGATAATAATAGTGTTGGGTAGCCATTGATTAGCTGCGGTGGCCCCTCATTGGGCACTCACACCAGAGGACACTCACACGCTTGGGCTAATTAAGGGGGGGTGGGGGTGGCCTCGGCCCCTTTCACTGCAACACGGATACTCTGATACACATACACGTCTGTCCACCCAGCTGGCTGCAAACGCCTTAGAGAGAGAGAGAGAGAGAGAGAGAGAGAGAGAGAGAGAGAGAGAGAGAGAGATAGAGAGATAGAGAGAGAGAAAAGCGACAGTGAAAAAGTGACAGTGAAAGAAAAAACAAGACATAACGGCAAACACTTAAGACAACCTCAGATTTTTTTTATAAGGTAAATGGCAAATGTTGAAATGCCAATAAACACAGGTATAACGCATATGGGCCCAAGTCTTTCAATTGATTGACATAATACTGTTGAAATCACAAAAAGGACACCTTCCTTCTGTTTGCAAGATAGATGAAATTTAGTTGAATTGTGTCTTCCAGTTGTCCTCCATCGATTCCCAGGGGCGCCCAAAATGATTTGGCAATGACAACATGACAAAACACAGAGGGGGAAAACAGGATGGGATAGAATGATGAAAGTTATGAAATTGGGAACTGAGAAGGAAAAAAGTTAATACACGTTGAAAAGGTTTGCTTATATGGTGATATATAGGCCTAAGCGTCTTTGAAACAGCCATAGTGTGAAACAACAAAAATACTCAATATATCTTTGTCTATACGTATATCTCCTCTTTCTATGTCTCTTCCTCCTTCTGTGTCTTTCTTTGATTTTCATCCCTCCTTTGTTTTGCTGTTTTGTGCTGTCTACCTCTCACAATGTCTACCTTACATCTCTCTACGTGTACTTTCTCCACCTCTATTTCCCTCTGAATCTCTCTCTCTCTCTCTCTCTCTCTCTCTCTCTCTCTCTCTCTCTCTCTCTCTCTCTCTCTCTCTCTCTCTGTCCTCCTCCTCCTCCTCCCTATCTGCAGGAGTCTAATTACCCCGACGCTGCTGGCCCGTTTCAATCAAGCCCGGGAGAGATGACACACTCTTTTGTTCGCCACTCATAACGCACATGATGCAGGGGCCCGTTCTGCCATTCTCTTTGCCACCGCCCATCTATAGACCCCATCCCAGCCCACGCTACCTCATCCCCTGCCCATCCCAGCCTGCCATCTGTCCCCCGCCACCGTAGCACCATAGCAGCAGCTCGACCACACCTGCACCAGGACCAGGTCCTTGGGTGTTTGTAAGGGCCAAGGAAAAGGAGAAGAGAGCAGGGGTCAGGCGTTGGCTATTATCTCCTGCCGCCATGGTTTCTGCACATATTTCATGGTCGTCCTCCTCCTACTCCTCAAAGATGTTGCCCTGTTGGCCATGAGTTTAAAGAGTGGTGAGGTCGGGGGAGAGAGTTTTTTGTGGAGTAATCAGTGTGAGGCTTTGTGTTGGGGTGTGGTGACCGCCCAAGCAAAGCCACGGCTGATTTTGCGTGTCATTCCATTTTCTGTCTCAGAGCTCAGCTCTGGAAAAGACTCTTCATCTGTGGACCACCAGTGGATAATGCAGGCCATCCAGCCAACCAGCCAGCCAGAGGATGGGTATATTACTCAAGGATCCTTCCTCTTCCCTTCAGAGGAGAGGTTTTTTATCTGAACATTAGTGGAACATTAGTAGCAACACCCAGCAACAGCCCCCCCCCCCCCCCCCCCCCCCCCCCCCCCCCCCCCACACACACACACACACACACACACTCTAAAGTGTGGACGGGATTCACATCCAAGAGAAAAGCATGAGAGCAAGTGCCAAATCAAAAAAGTACATGAGAATGATGGATGTGCACACTGTTTGAAAAAGATTTAAAAGATCATATATCTCTTTCAGATATCATGTCTGCCTAATGCCTGAAGATCTATTATAGAAACGTTGCCATCCTCGATATAATCATCCGAATACTGTATATATATATATTTCAATTATTTTTATTGACATATAGGACTATGCATCAGCTGGGTCACAAAAGCACAGTAACATGGAGTTCATCCAGTAACAATTAACCATTCAAGCTGATCCACAAATATGGGATAACTGTCATCCTTTTGAAAAACAAACACTCTGTCTCCCTCTCTACCACTCCCGCGCACGTACACACACAGGTAAACCCAGACACACACACCCACACACCCACACAGGCAAACGAATACTGTATATAAACCATTTTATTTCTAGCTCTCCCATGAGACATTGTCTTCTCCACCCCACCAGAACACACCAGGTCAGCACACACTGTAAACAAATGGCATATTTCAGAAGCGCTATGTTTTCGCCCTCATAAACACGGTGAATATGAAGCGGAGAAGCCATTTCCTCACAAGGCCTGCATGCGACAAACATATATACAACATGGCAATCACGTACCATACAGAGAGACGTCCACTCCTTCACTCCCCTCCTGGAATGGCTGCACAGCACAGCACAGCAGTGGCCGCTGAGGAGGTGCTGAGGCTAATATGATGGAGTCACATAGGAGCTACCTGCAACTAGCAAAGCAGCTATAGCCTAGCAGCTGGGGGGCGCGAGAGTTCCCCGGAAGGGCCCCAGCCAGTGACCTGGATGGGGAGGAGAGGGGGAGAGTAAGGGAATGGAGGAGAGAGGGAGGTGAGGAAGGCGAGGAAGTAGGAGAGGAGAGGAGAGGAGAGGAGAGGAGCCTCTAACCTGAATCGATGGAGCGTCAGAGGGGGGTAGGCACAGTAGGAGGGAGGGCTTAGCCAACTGACCCATGCTCAGCTTCAGGTGTGTGGACGTGTGAGAGGGAGAGCTATCAAGAGAGGGGCAGCAGGATAGGCAGATCGAGAAAAGTTTTGAGCGGCTTGATTGACAACTTCCGAGTTTGTATTGTGTGTGTGTGTGTGTGTGTGTGTGTGAGAGAGAGAGAGAGAGAGAGAGAGAGAGAGAGAGAGAGAGAGAGAGAGAGAGAGAGAGAGAGAGAGAGAGAGAGAGAGAGAGAGAGAGAGAGAGAGAGAGAGAGCTTTTGTGTGTACAGTCTTGGGTGTGTCTAAGTGTGTGTGTGTGTGTGTATCTGACTGTCTGCATGCTGGTTACCTCATGAACTCTCGAGCACAACTCATCTGGGCCTCTGGTGAGGCGGACAGTAAGCGGCCAGGGGGGTGGGGGGAGGGGGTCGCGACCCTGAGGCTCCTTCATGAGATACACCTCCTGTGACCCGCCGAACACACTCAACACACACACACACACACACTCGCATGTATGCATGCACGCGTTCACACACAGACACAGACACAGACACACACACATGCATACACACATAAACACACATACGCACACACCCACTCACCCACACGTGCACACTCTCTCACACGCACACACTCTCACACACTCACACATGCAACGCAACGCAACGCAACGCAACACAACACAACACAACACAACACAACACAACACAACACAACACAACACATTCCTTCACCATTGCATCATCTCAACCTGCAGCTTGTGGCGCGGTGTGGTGTGATGCGGTGCTGTCTAATTTTAGCCCCGGAGGGAGCAGTCTTGTGACAATCGGGAGAAGTGAAGCTGGAAGTGGCATCATAAACCCAATCAGGGGTGGTGTGTGTGTGTGTGCGTGTGCGTGTGCGTGTGTGTGTGTGTGTGTGTGTGTGTGTGTGTGTGTGTGTGTGTAGGTGGCCGTGGGGGGTTGTTGTGGTGAGTGTTGGTGGTGGCGGTAACAAGGGACAGTAAATCACGTCTTGTGGAGAGGGGCATTGAGAGGTCTGGGAAGTGCCCATTTCCCTAGTCATTCTTCTGGTACAGGACGCCCCACGGCTCCCCTGACCTCAGCCCTGGGTCATACAGGTGGACTGGCCGCGACCTTGGAATATACTGAGGGCCAATGTCGTCAACATACCATAGGTCTGTACACACACACACACACACACACACACACACACACACACACACACACACACACACACACACACACACACACACACACACACACACACACACACACACACACACACACACACACACACGCCAACACACATCCGTAACCATAGTAACACATCTCTGTTGGCAAACAAACAAGCACATTGAAAAATAAAGAAAGACACGAGACACAGGACTCGCAGTGACTTGCAGGAAGTTTTGCTGCTTTCATAAACAAGAGCACTGCTTTTAAAACGTGATTTATATTTCCTGTGAAAAATGGTGCCCATGTGGGACAAGGAGTCAAAAGTAGGACATGTGTTATATGCTGTGCATTACATACATGGACATGATAAAACAAATATTACAGATCTGTGCTGCAGATCTGCTACCCATCCCTATCCCCCACCCCCTCCCCCCGGTTCATGTGATACAATGTCTTGTCTTCACTGCTTATGCTATATATGAGGTTTTTTATTCTATGTCTTGATGTTGTAATGTTTGCAATGTGGAGCTATGGAATCTTTTTTCTCCTCATCCTCACCCAATGTTGTATAATACTTAGCAGGCACTTTACTGTACTTTATTGTTACATTTATTGTAATGTAATGTACTGTATTGTGCTGTTTTTGGGGCGCCACACATGGTGGCAGCCGTTACCCTAAGTTTCCCCTTGTGGGATCAATAAACATAAGTCTAAGTCTAAGTCTAAGTCTAAGACACATGGATTAACCTGTTTAACTGTTAACCAAATATTTGATCATTTAGTTTTCTATAGTAATTAAGTACCTATATATTTAATACCTTATAATAACATTGTGATACTTTAGGTGGCAAGGATAAAGGCACTTTATTACTTTGGGCAGCAAGAGCAAATCCATTTCCACAAAGCTGTGCAGGAAAGATGAAAGAATTTATTTCCACAACCTTCCTCACAGGTAAAAAAAAAAAAACGTAGGCCCTCGAGACTCAACATCACTCACCAAAAATCACACCCACTTCAAAAAGAAACCAATTGAACACAGTTTGTTCCTAAATTTCAGGAACACTTCAAAAAGGAGCCAATCGAATACAGTTTGTTCTTAAATTTCACAACACTTCAAAAGCACCCACATTACTTTTTTATGCCTCTCTCACGACTGGGCTAGGATGCTAACCGCCGCTTACTGGACTAAACTTTGCCAGAGCTGGCGAGTGTGGGTTTTTCTCCACCACCCCATGCCCCACCTGCTGGGCCTAGACTTGGGCTAAGTGAAATTGACTAGCTGTCAAAGTGGCTGCTCGTCACCAGAACAAGGGAGGAACCACGCACCAGCCCAGCAGAGATAAAGAAGCTGTTTCCAATCATCTGTGCTAATGCTACGGATAAACCAGCAGGTAAACAATCACATATCTGGAAGGTCTATGAATGCCTTGTTGGCTTTGGTTGATAATGATTTGAGAAAATAAGAACGAAAAAGATTATTATTTAGCTCATTATTATCAAGTTTCGTTTGACAGAGAGCTGTATAAGGACGACAAAAAATATTGCCTTGTTGATGTCTTTTTTCATATTTTTTCCTCATTAAGGTTTGTTTTTTTCACTCCACATTCATGTTCTGAGTTATAACAAAGACAGCTGTTTCAGAACACACACAAACACGTTTTCTGTTAAAACGCTTTATTACATGGGAAGCACGTTTCACTTAAGTGATGCTACTGCAGTGAAAGGCAAGTGATGCTAACCCACAAAACAAAGCAAGCGAAAAGATGTGGGGAGTTTCAGCTGTGGTTAATTGTCTTTTAATTTTCTTTCATACTCTATTACTGGGTACTTATAAGGCATTGAGTGTGTAAAGGGTATTCAGGGCAAAGTGAGAGGTTGCATTGCGTCCCTACAAACTCAAAAAAGGTACTTTGTGTCACACACTTCACCGAGCCAGTGCCACAGGGCTCTGAACGCCCACAGATAAAAAGAAAGAGAGGCAGAAGAAAGAAAAGAAAAGAGAGAAATCCTCCCATGGATTTGGGGGGCAGCTTGCAGACACATCTCCGCTGGGATGCCAACCTCTCTATTCTTTCTCTGTCTTAAAAAGAAAAGTCTCTGCCCTCAACACCTCTGCCCCTTCTCCCCACCTCCTCCACCTTCCCAGCACTGTGCCAACGGGAGAGGAGGGGAGGACAGGGCCTGTGTGTCTGTGTGTGTGTGTGTGTGTGTGTGTGTGTGTGTGTGTGTGTGTGTGTGTGTGTGTGTGTGTGTGTGTGTGTGTGTGTGTGTGTGTGTGTGTGTGTGTGTGTGTGTGTGTGTGTGTGTGTGTGTGTGTGTGTGTGTGTGTGTGTGTGCGTGAGTGCGTGCGTGCGTGCGTGCGTGCGTGTTCATGTGCTATGTTTGTCTATGTTTGTGTAGGCATGTGTATGTATATCTGAGGTGGTGGTTGGGGTCTCGCCAGAGCAACCAGAGAGGCAGGTTCCAGAAGAGTAGAGAGTAGAGGGTGGTGGACCGCGGGGCAGGCAAGCAGAGGGCGGTGCGCAGGCAGGCAGGCAGGGTGGAGGGTTGGTGGGTGAGACGGGATGGGAAGGTGGTGGTGGTTTAGGTGGGTGGTGCAGGCTGACAGCTTGGTGGGACTGTGGGTAAAGCAGGAGGGTGGGAAGCCGACAAAGGGGTGGGACAAAGGGGTTAGTTGTTTGGGGCGCAGGGAGTCGTGGGTGGGTGATTCGGTTCTCATTACACTTTATGTATTGGGTGGGTGAGGCTTTCCATTTAGCTTGTGCCGGGCCTAGCCAAAGCTGTCAGCAGCCCTGGAGGTGGGAATGTGGACAAATGACGGTAGACGGTAGGTGGGTGAGACGAGAAGGCGGGCGAGGGCCAGAGATGAGGGGGGCCCATCATGGCACAGGGCTGTCAGGAGGAGTGCCAGGGGGGCCATCCCGGTGTCACAACACGAGCGGAGGCGGGCGGAGGTGGGCACGCAAGGCCGCCGCCGACCCACGGGCGACTGACAGGGGGGATCAGTGAGCCGTTTAGCATCCCACCCCTACCCCACCCCCGGCCACCTCCCTCTCTGCTGATATCCCACATGAAGACACACACATGCGCACATTCATGCACACACACACGCACGCACGCACACACACACACACACACACACACACACACACACACACACACACACACACACACACACACACACACATAAACACACACACACACACACACACACACACACACACACACACACACACACACACACACACACACACACACACCATCTTTCCGTCTTGGCAATAGCGCTGTCAGCCCCCATTATATTGTATATCGGTATATTAATGTACGGGGTGGGGGGGGTTTAGACAGCAGACACGCATGCACGCACACACGTTTCTACGCATGCACACACACACACACACACACACACACACACACACACACACACACACACACACACACACACACACACACACACACACACACACACACACACACACACACACACACACACACACACACACACACACACCATCTTTCCGTCTTGGCAATAGCGCTGTCGCTGGGCCCAGTGCAGCGTTAAAAGGGGTCTGTGCTGCTTGTTGACAATGCCAAGGCGATAGGGGTCGTGTCACAACACAGACCTCGGAGGGCTGAGGGGCCAAACAAAAGGCCCCGCTGGAGTCCCGATGTGTGCACTATACACACACCACACACATACACACACTACACACACACACACACACACACACACACACACACACACACACACACACACACACACACACACACACACACACCCACACACACACACACACACACACACACACACACACACACACACACACACACACACACACACACACACACACACTAACAGGGCTTATTATTATCCATTATTAGAGCACACCAACTCACTCACAGCGCACTCATTAGTGAGGACCGAATATGACAACAAAAGATAAAGAGAGAGAGAGAGAGAGAGAGAGAAAAGGGGAGATGAAGAGAAAAAAAGACAAGGAGGATGTGCATGACAGTGACTGAGAGAAAGAGGTAGATGTGGCGGGACCTGCTGTGAGCGGGAGACAGTGAAATTTAGACAGACGAAAAGGAGGACAGAGGGATAAAGTCTGAGGGAGAGAAAGAGAAGCCCATGGAGGGTATAACAAAAACAACAAAACCCCAAAACAAAACAAAAGCGAAAAAAAAAAAACGATCGCCAAAGCGTTGTCAAAATAACAAGCGCCACTCAGGGCCCTTGTGCCAGACACACCGCTGTTCCGTCAGAGCATCAGAACTGAACAACCGTGCCAAGATTTCAGGGTAACTGTGGAGATCTCTGGCCAACTCTGTGGGGACGTTTTCCAGCCATCCATCCAGCCCAACATGCTCCTCCAGTGTTTCTGGTCTTGTACCGTAGACCAGTGATTCCCAACCTTTTTGCCCTGTGTACCCCCTAAGCATCTTTGTCACATGATAAGTACCCTCCTTCATGCTCTATATGTGTTTGTCTGTCTATCCCAATGTGATTACACCCCATATATTTGTTATTATCACATTTTTCACGTACCCCCTGAGGAGGGTTTGCATACCCCTAGTGGTACACGTACCCCTGGTTGGGAAACACTGCCGTAGACTCTCAGCACTGTGCATTGTAATGGTGAGGTGACTGCCCGGTGAATAACACAATAAAATCGGTTTCTAGGCAAAGAAATATAGACAATTTGGGTGGAGCTTCATGTGCAGTCTGTGACCCATAGCATGCTTACTACAGAGAGCAGGCTGCTGTATCACAAGCATACTAGTCTAATATGAATAGTATGGGCTGATTAAAATGAATCAACCAAACTCCAAAATTAGTGTTAGGGTTAGATGCTTACACATTGACAGTGTGTAAATGTATATACAATGTGAGCAATACTTTTGATAATTATAATAAAGCACAATTGATGAAGTAGAGTGGAGATCCAAAACTGAGGGAACATATTTTTTTTCAGCGAACTTACTTAAATGACTACGTAGCCACATGTGTCAGATATTACAGATTAACATGTGTGAGGTACAGTAGCCTATTATTGAGAAGCTCTTTCAGAATAGCCTATATGATTGACACAATTCGCCCCTGGGTGTACTTCTGGCCTGATTTCCTGTGGCCGATCACATATTTTTGGAGAAATAGAACCAAGATTAGGGCCAATGCTCACGCTGCATCACAGTGAGCTTTTGTGACTGAAGTAGAGGACCACTTTGTTGGTGTATGCAGAATGTACCAGAAGCATGTAGCTTTCATTTAATTCCAGGTTCCCCTCTCATGCTGTTGACATTGTAAATGAGATGCACGGTTCCAGCGAAGCCACAATTTTTTTTATAAATACAGGCTATTTTTCCCGAAAATGTGTTCTCTCAGGTTTCCGCCACAGCCTTCCCATAATTTGTGTCACCTAAGACGAATGTGACAGACTTGGTGAAAAGAAAAACAAGTTTTTAAAGCTTTTAAGCGAAACAAAATAAAAAAAAAACACGGGTTGTCTTTTTTATGACTTTCTGTTCCAGTTTTACTTTCTAACACCCGTGTAGGCCATGCCAAATGTGCCCAGGAATAACACGAGGCCTCCCTGCCGTCTGTGAGATTGCCCACCTAGGATCCTGGCACACAACTCTGTATGCGGCACGCATGCACCAGCCCCACCGGATTACGGTAATACATGAATACATTTGCCCCCTCTTTTTTCATTCTCTCTCTCTCTCTCTCTCTCTCTCTGTCTTTCTTTCTATTTCTGTCATTTAAAATGGAAAGCTGGTACACGTGTGCATGTCCCCATCTCCCTTTCATTGTTCCCAGTCAGTCGCAATCACGATCTAAGCAACTAATTGCTACATGATGCCATCATGTTTCTCTCACTCTCTCTCTCTCTCTCTCTCTCTCTCTCTCTCTCTCTCTCTCTCTCTCTCTCTCTCTCTCTCTCTCTCTCTCTCCCCTAAGTCTAACTTTTGGAGGCAGAATGGTGAAGGTTTTGTGTGTATGTGTGTGTGGGAGGGGTTGCCATCGGTAACACCGATACACTGCAGTGTTTGCATAAACAACCTGGCCGTAGGGTGCGAGCCTCACTGCCTCATACACAGACACACACAAGCATACACATACACATGCAAACACAAGGTTCACAAACACAAACGCACAAATACACATGCACGCACGCACACACACACACGCACACGCACACGCACACGCACACGTACAGTACACACACACACACACACGTACAGTACACACACACACGTACAGTACACACACACACACACACACACACACACACACACACACACACACACACACACACACACACACACACACACACACACACACACACACACACACACACACACACACACACTGTGTGGTGGTGTGTGGGCCACCGCCACTTTCCCTTTCCCTTCAGCAGCAGCAGCAGCAGCTTCCCCCTGTAATCAGGCGGCTGGTGTAATTAATGGGGGAGATAACCCCAGAGCAGAGGTCAGCCAGGGGGAAGGGGAGGCCGGACAGAGGTACTAGTTATTAGCAAGGGAGGTGGAGGGAGAGAGAGAGAGCGAGAGGAAGAGAGAAAGAGAGAAAGGGAGGGGGATCTGAGAGAATAAACAGAGAAAAAAGTATATAGACGGCAAGGGCAAGGAAACATATACATGGGCGATGGCATGTGCTCGTGTGTATGGGTCTGTGCGTGCGTGCATGTGTGTGTGCACGTCTGTGCATGTTTCGTGTTTGTGAGCATGTGTCCATGCATCCATGCATGCGTGTGTGTGTGTGAGATAGAGAGCTTGTGACAATGGTCCAGGTGTGGAGGTCCCCATTCTGATCTCTCTCTCTCTTTCTCTTCCCCTATTCTCCTTCCTCTATCTCTCTCTTTCTCTCTCTCTCTCTCTCTCTTTCTTTTTTTTCTCTCTCTCTCTCTCTCCCCCTCCGTGTCTCTGGACAGAGAGCCAACAGGTGACCACAAACGGCCTAACGAGCAGGTAATTACCCCGCTAAGGTAATTTGGGGAAACTAAAGTGGCACTTTGGCCACGCACGCTGGCTACCCGCCCCGCTCAGCCCAGCTGCAATTAGGCACGCAGAGGGCTGACAATAGAACATGTGCCAGGCCAATCAGGCGCAGGTACAGACACGGGGGTAGGGGTTGGGTGCAATGGAGGCTGAGGAATAGAATAGAGAGAGAGAAGGAGTGAGAGAGTGGTAGAGGGGGGGGGGATAAATATATATAGAGAGAGAGTAAGGGAAAGATAGGGAGAATAGCTAGATAGAGAGGTAGAGGGAGTGAGAGAGGGATTTAAAGCAATAGAGGGGTGAGTGAAAGAGAAAAAAAGGGAAAAAAGGGGAATAGGGAAAGGCCACCACAGATAAACATGTAGTTCACTTAACAAGGACACAGAGGCCAAGAGCATTAGCGGGACATGACTTCCAGGGGGGCAATCGCTATTCCGACATAGCGCTATTCCGACATGCCGCTATTCCGACACTTTTTATCCCCAGGGTTAGGGTTAAGGTTAGGGATGTCGGAATAGCGGCATGTTGGAATAGCGGCGGACGGTGGAAAACGTGCCGGTATTCCGACAATAGACATTAACGTCGGAATACCGACATGTCGGAATAGCGCTTCCATACAGGGCTAATGATGAGGACACACGTGGCAGAGGGGGCCTATGACAATAGCCCCTGTGATGCGCTGTGTTGTGTTGTGTTGTGTTGTGTTGTGTTGTGTTGTGTTGTACTGCGTTGTGTTGTGTTGTGTTGTGTTGTGTTGTGTTGTGTTGTGTTGTGTTGTGTTGTGTTGTGTTGTGTTGTACTGTGTTGTGTTGTACTGTGTTGTGTTGTGTTGTGTTGTGTTGTGTTGTGTTGTGTTGTGTTGTGTTGTGTTGTGTTGTGTTGTGTTGTGTTGTGTTGTGTCGAGCTGAGTGGTGGTGGTTAGTGAGCCCGAGGTGAGTTTCATGAAAATAACATAGGTTAGCATTAGGTTAGCATTGATCCATGTAAGTAAGAAACACTCTCTCATTAAAAGCAATAACCAGATGCCGGTTGGTTTACATATCACTATATATTCATTTTATTTAGCTCTGGTGACTGAATGGTTCTGACGTGTTACCGTTGTTTTTATTTTCTTAATCAGAGTGTGTTGTGCACTTGGACACATAGTACATTTAGAGAATGTCACTTGGAATAACAGGCTTCACCCCAATGTGGACCCCAAAAATGACACTATTTACATCGAGGCTTTTCCTCCATGCCTGCAGCAGGATGTTCATGCTGTACACATTGTATACACAGGAACACACACACACACACACACACACACACACACACACACACACACACACACACACACACACACACACACACACACACACACACACACACACACACACACACACACACACACACACACACACACACACACACACACACACACACACACACACACACACACACGGCAAAGTCCTTTGACACACTTGCCAACCCTTTGGATGCACCCTCATTGCCCCTTAACACACACAGGGACTGGGAAGGAACACTCACCCCCGCCTAACACAGAGGCGTAGATGTAACAGACTTGCCCTGTTCTTTGTTCTCTGGTCATATGTTTTTATGTTGGTTTTATGCTAGCCTCGAAGGTTCCGGGTAACCCCATCTCTGTCATGTTTGTGTTAGCATGGCTAGTTTAAGTGTGCTACAAAAGTGCTCTACAAAGTTGCCTATGTGCTGGTATTGTCCTGACACAAGTTACCAAGTTATAAAGTAATTACACAGTCCATTGAAACAGTGTGCTTTAAAATGTGCAAAGAGGTTGATTTATCATTTCCTCTCAGAGTCCACAATGATACTCTATGAAAACGAACACATCCGGAACCCTTATGAAGGCTGGTAAAATTGGCAAAAAGGGTGGCAAAAATGGGCAGCGACATCGGCCATGTTTGACCATATATGGACACATTTTTCAGCCATTTTTCACAGCGGGTTCCTATGGCAATGCTCTAACTCTTTCATAGACGCATAGACGCACAGTCACCAGAGAAAGGAAAGGGCTCCTCCTCCTCCTCCTCCTCCCTCTTACACTCCTTATCTCCTCCTCCTCTTTCTCAGCTTTATCCTCTCCTCTGGCTCCTCAGGTAATAGTTCCCAGCTTAAGTATCGTAACAGCTGTAGTATATTTTTAGTGCTTAGTGCCACAGTAGACATGGCTTGTGTTCTCTGGTCTTCCTTCTCCTCCTACTCCTCCACCTCCTTTCTCCTCCTCCCCAGCTAATAGTCCCCAGCTAAAGTATCGTAACAGCTGCAGTATACCGTGCTCAGCGCCACTGTAGCGTCCCACCTGATGCCAGCCTCCTCCTTACAAGTGCAGGCCTGTAGGGTGCAATTAGGACACACTATACACACTATGAAGTTGACTATGCGGTTTCATTTGCTGGCTCTCTCCTTCTGTTTCTCTCTCTCTCCCCCTCTCTCTCTCTCTCTCTCTCTCTCTCTCTCTCTCTCTCGCTCTCTTATCCTCCAGCCACACCTCCTTAACCCTCGTCCCCTGCAATTAACCTGCAGAATGGGAGCCGGAGTGTCAGGGTGGGTGGCGTGATGGTGGTCTTGGTGGGTGGTGGTGGTAGTGTTGGTGGTGGTCGGAAAGCCGAGCCCAGACAAGGGAAAGTATAGGAGGGGAAAGTCGCTGGCCGATGGCCAGCCATCTGCACAGGTAGAGAGAACAAGAGCAGGAAAGAATGAAAAGAGACACAGGAGAGGGCAATGGGTGATGGAGGATGACCGAGTGGTTACGGAGATGGTGGGAGAGGCTGGTGTGTGTGTGTGTGTGTGTGAGAGAGAGAGAGTGAGTGTGTGTGTGTGTGTGTGTGGTGTGTGTGTGTGGTGTGGTGTGGTGTGGTGTGTGTGATTTGTGTGTGTGTGTTGTGTGTGTGTGTGTGTGTGTGTGTGTGTGTGTGTGTGTGTGTGTGTGTGAGAGAGAGTGAGTGTGTGTGTGTGTGTGTGTGTGTGTGTGGATAAGGAATGTCGAGAGCCTGGGGGGTGTAGGTCGACAATGTGGCTCTTACGCATGCTTTTTTTTGGTGTCACAACCCACCATTTAGCACACATCTGTTTACAGGACGTCTGTTTACTGCCCACCTGCCCACCGTGGGCTGCGATGACTGAATGGAGCTGGTGATGGATGGATGGATGGCCAGCCCTAGACGGAGGGCAAGGAAGAGGAAGGAAGGATGAATGAATGGGGTCATCGTAGGGTGCCGTCAGGGCACCGCACAGTGATGAAGGACCCATTGGCATTCTTGACGCGGCTAACGAGCCTGTCGAGCTAGGTCCGGGTCCAGCGACAACCCTGCGAGCCCAACGGGCCATTAAAGAGGCCGGTCTCGGCTTCCCAAACAAAAAGGGGCCTAGACCACCTGAAGCACCCCTCTGCGGTAGCGTTGCCGGTTGGAACCAGTGTGGAGTGTGGAGTGAGGAGTGAGTGGCGGGTTGGGGGGTCTCAGAACAGGATGGCGCGCTACTTATAGCAGGCTCCCAAAAAGCAAAGCAAACCCGCTCCAACAAGAATGGCAGGAAAGAACCCTTTGGAGAGCCCGGGACCCCCATCAGGCTTGGCTTTGAAGCACGCAGCTTACCGAAAAAGAAAGAGAAAAAACGATGACTATTCTGATGTTTGGCGGGGGCGGCGCGTCTTGTTTGAAGCGCGGGGGTTATCCTCCACGGCCGCGCGTCCTGTTGTGAATGAATTGTTTCCTCTTTCGCTTTGTCTTTGTTTTGTTTTATCTTCTCTCGTGAAACTGACACTGGAATGGAGGAGAAGGAGGAGAGAGAAAGGGTTTGAAGGTTGGTGTGTATGTGTATGCGTGTGTGTTTGTGTGTGTGTGTGTGTGTTTGTGTGTGTGTGTGTGTGTGTGTGTGTGTAGGTGTAGGTGGGGTGGCGTGAGAGGTTGGGTAAGTGGCAAAGGCGGTAGTGGTTGCAGTGTTATCAGGACTGTTCTCATGGGTTGAAGTCCCTTCAGGAATGCATGAATATACGGCACTGCCACTGGCCCACGCAGGGGGTATTGGTTTGGTATACGGTTCTCTGGGACCAGGTCAGCATGTCCAGTCGCACTCACACACGCAGCTGGAAACTGTGGCCCAGGGATCCACATACACACATACAGGTGACGTGATGCTGTGAAGGTGGCCAGACTCCAGGGCCAAAAGGCATTCCACTTCCCGAAAGATGACCCATGCCCTCTTGTCGGGTCTGTTGGTCATTTCCTTCAGAGGTCGCAACCCCAATGTAGCAACACCCTAGGACGAAACAAAATGCTCAGAGCTGAAAAAACATGAGGGTGTATTCACGAAGGAGGAGAAGGAGACGATGGCAATGGCAATGGCAATGGCAATGGTGTGTTCCCTCAATCCTGCCACCCGAGATCCTGAGATGACAAACAACACTTTCACAGTGGAGGGTATTATCACAGTGGGAAGTTGTGAACATGAAGTAACATTACGCTTTGTGAAGGGAAATAAAGGCACTGACTTGTGTGTTTTTTTCTACACGGGAGGAAAAAATATATATAGTTTGTGGTTTTCTCTGGAGGTGGGGTGCCTTGTACATTTCAATGGGGCTAAAAAAAGTGATTATCGTTGTCAAGAGATGTGTGACTGTGTGTAATGGTAGTGTATAAATGTATGGGTATCATAGTGGAGAAAGTCTATTGAAAGCACAGTATGACCTCTTGCGAAAGCAATCAAAAGGCAGCCTGAACGCTTCCGTGACACACTAGCTTTCAGCCTGCGACGGAAATATTGGAGCTCCGAAGCCGGATGGGAAGCAAACCAACGCGTCAGGTAATGTGCGCTTAACACACGTAAACAAATCTGCAACCAACTGAGAGAAATGGGATTTGTAGCGTGCCTTCACCTGTGTAATGCCAGTTGGAAAAAACACTGTGCTCGCCTATCAGAAAGACATTTGGGAAAAAGCTTCAGTCATGTGTCACAAAAAAGCTTAAAATCTTTCAAAGTGGAGGAAAAGGCACCAGTTTTTGTATGAAAAAAATCCCACTCTATTTTCAGATTGAAAGGGGTTTGAAAAAAAAATAGTGTCAGAGAGTAACTTAGACAGGAAACAGGCAGCGGAATGGAATGAGATGGATATTAAATCAGATCTCAATGACCATATTTCACAGGCGATGCTCACAGAAGCATTGAAAGGATTCAATCTCGAATCGCTTGTCACGACTGCCAGTGACGCGTCCCTTAACTCAGGGCGCCTGCTGTGTGACTGCTAATACAAAAGCACCCTTGTGAGAGCACATTACATCAGGGGCGCCGCCACTGCCTCCATTAAGACCTCAGACATCGCCGACCCCCTGCTATCCTGCTCTCTCCGCCATCCATCTCTACCTCCTGCCATTCTGCTCTCTTGGATTCTTTCTCTCCTGGCCTCTTTCTCTCAGCTCTCTCCTTTCTCTCCCCTTTCTTTTTTGTGTGCTGATTGAACATCTGTACTATACCTGGCAACAGTGGTGGTAGAGGTGGTTTTGGGCCGACTGGAAAAAAAATTGGGCTGTCTTTCTTTTCTCTACTCTCTCCTCCTGTCCTTTTGATGCTGATTGGCATCACCATCGCTGGGCACATATGTACTCTACCTGGCAACAGGGGTGAAAATACTGCACTCTCTCTCTCTCTTCTTCTCTCCCGCCATCCTCGTCTCCTGGTTTCTTTCTCTCCTCTACCCTTCTCTCCTCTTGCTGCTGATCATTATTGCTATGGCTGTACACATGTGTGTACGGGTGGTGCCAGAAATTGTAGGCCCCAAAATTACATTTTGCCTGCTTTCCTTCTCTCCCAACACAGTATGCCCTCTCCTCTCTTCTCTCTCTCTCTCTCCTGATGGCTATCGTCATTGCTGCACACATCTGCACTGTACCTGGGAACACCTGGGTGGTGCTAGAAACCTGTTTAGCCCCCCTGAATGAAAATGCATCTGGGTTGCCCTTTCTCGCTCTCTCAGTTTCCTTCTCTCCTCTTACCTGGCTGTGAATTGTAAAAGTCCACCTATCTGCACAGATACATTACTGTTCCTGGGAACAGGTGTAATGCTAGATTTGTTTGGGCTACCCCCTTGAGATAAAAAACACTTTTGGGCTCCCAGCATTTACAATATCACAGTCCTCTCTCTCTCTCTGATTGCTTTCACAATTGCTCTGCACACGTTTACTGTGCCGGCCAACCAGGGAGGAGCTAGAAATTGTAGGGTCAGCCCTGAAAGAAAATACTTTTGGACACCCCAACAACTAAACCGATACTATCACAATCCCCTCTGTGGGCCAATATGATGCTCTGGGGGCTCCATAAATGGCCCCGGTCTTATGCTCCTAGCAGTTGCCACCCTGACTCTGGATTAACCTGGCATACTATAAGAGGGAATGGAATGCCTCTAAAGAACATGATATTGTCTGTACCAGACAGCCCCTTTTGAGGTCCTGTTATATTCTACTTCTTCTAAACATTCTGAAGTGAGAGAATATCTGTTTGTGATCAACTGGGCAATAGATCATCACAGACATAGACAACATCACACCAATCTGAGAAAATAATGGCTTTATGGTTATCATGTTCCCCAGTCAAAATGTTGTAGGTGAAATGCACAATGTTCGTTTTGTGAGAGAAGAGGAAATATTGAAGAAAAACTGCCTTTTGACTTTGCAAGCCACTTGTGGTGCCAGGAAAAGTGAAGAAGTACCTTTGTGTGGAGACGATTCCTCAGTTTCTGTCAAAAAGCCATCCAACCTGAAGGCCTTAACAAGCCGATTGATTGATGCCACACCGCCGCCCATATCCTGAAGCAGGGGTCTCTGGGTGTCCGAGGGAGTGTGAGGAGGACCAATCATTGTTCTCCTCCGCAAATAAACAGCACATGGAGCTCCCGCTGCACTGGGGCCCATTACTCCCTGACCTGGAGGTGATATGATATTCTTAGCCCCGGCATGATCATCCTACTCATATATAGTGCATACAATATACACACATACACGTACACAGATGACCGCTCACTTACACACACACGCGAGCGCACACGCGCACAAGCACACGCACGCACACACGCACGCACACACGCACGCACGCACGCACACACACACACACAAACACACACACAGTATGTACCTACATACAAGCACACAAACACACACACACACACACACACACACACACACACACACACACACACACACACACACACACACACACACACACACACACACACACACACACACACACATACACACACATACACACGTACGCTTTGAACACGGGGCCGTTCTTCGCCGTTGGAGAGTCCGAGTGCAGAGTTGCACGTTGGCCCACAGCAACAGGAAATTCCAGCGTTTTCCCAAGCCACCGAATACAATACCACTAGAAACATAAGAGAGAGAGAGAGAGAGAGAGAGAGAGAGAGAGAGAGAGAGAGAGAGAGAGAGAGAGAGAGAGAGAGAGAGAGAGAGAGAGAGAAACGGGCACACATGAGAGAGAGGAGAAGAGAAGAGAGAGGTTCTGACACTGTAGATAATGTTCTTTCATACATAATCATGGTGCTCCTATGAGACTGAAGGCATAAATTATGGAGCAGAGAAGAAAGATCCGGAGCCAAAGCACACACAAGTATAAAGCTATGGAACAATTGCGCTTTGATGGTAAGATTGAGATGTCTTTTTTCTGTATTCCTCCCTCCCTCACTTCTCTCTCTTTCCCTCTCTCTCTGATTCTCTCTCTGATTCTCTCTCTCACTCTCTCCCTCGCTCTCTCTCTCTCTCTCTCTCTCCGCTTGCTGAATGAGAGTGTGTGCTGATTCAGCGAAGCAGCGTATAGTGTAGTGCAGTGGTCTCCAGCCTCCCAATGCTGCCCATGGGAGAGACCCAGATAAGAGTTTGACAGGATTAAAGCAAATGATCATTCCAATGCCTCTTCCTCTACACAATACCACACACACAAAACACAGCTAAAAAAAACGCTTTTGTTGCAAGCATCTCTCGCTCTGTCTAAATTTAGGACTAAGGAAAACACTGATCCCCACCACCCAGCAAGACAGCAAATAACAAAATAGCCTTTTTTGTGACATGCTCCATTCTCCATTCTCCATGTACTTTTCTGTAGGTTGATTGCCCCTCCAGTCATTGAAGGCAATGTATTGCTCACACTTATCCCTCTTACTTATTTATCTCTTTTATTCCACTACTTTGTGAGCATTTGGAGAGATGACATCAATCTCACCATATACACAGCAACAATGCAGTGTTGGAGGAGTTATCCTGAGTTGAAAGCCTATTGGAATGGGTTTTTTTTTGTCTGTTTGGGAATAAATATGATCACCTTAGAACTAAGTCATGTCAATTGGAAAGCTTGATCATGGCGTGTTAGCAAAGTTAGCCATGTTAGCAGTGTTACGTCCTTGGTGCGGGCCCATGGCAAAACCACAACATTTACAATTGTTATGCTGTTACATCACACTTACCTTACCCACTCCCTTGTCTCAAAAAACACAGTAGGCTATGCTTTCTCTTCTGTCTCCAAGCACAGGGCAAGGACAGGAGGTTAAAATAATGAGATGGACCCGATAGGTTTGCTGTGTTACACCAAAGTTGGTTTCACAAAGCTCATTCTGCACACCTTTTTCGAGAACGTGTAGAGCTCAGGAAACTTCGGTTTGTGTTTAGGAACCCTCGGCATACTACGAGGTAAGTGTGAAGTAAGTTTGGAACTGTATGAGAATTTTAAATGTTGTGTTTTTTTGCCATATGTCCGCACCAAACAACACAGCTGACGTGGCTCATTTTCGTTAACATTGTATGATCAAACTTTTTCCAAAGACATCCAATTGACATGATTTTGCTTTCTGGTGATCATATTCCCAAAGATGCAAAAAACAGCCCAATATGCTTTTTGTCTTGGCCAGGACTCCCTGGAAGAAGAGGTTTTTACCTCAATGGGACCTTCCTGGTTAAATAAAGGTCAAATAAATAAATAAATAAATAAATGCTTTGAGCTCCGACTAACTCCTTTTATTCAAAACACTTACAGAGTTCTCTGGGACCAAGTAGCCTACACTCGAAACTTTTTGAGCAATGAGTCTGGGCAACCATACTACAGTTTTTCTCGATTGGTTTGGCTAATTTCTCAAAACTGAGATGACATTCTCAAAACAACACGGACAAATCTCCAAACCAACTTACAATTTCCCACAACAGAATGGCATTTTTCATTGCTTTCATCAAATTTCAAATGCATTGTACATGTCTCAAATGTTTAGTACATCCCGGCAGATGGCTATATACAAGTGCCCTACAGTTGACACATTGAGCATACATTTAGCACATTTTCCAAATAAATTGACCTGTCTTATCTAAACGAATTAGACAATTCTCAGTCTAATGGTTGCCCTCTCCAAAACATGTCAGCATGATTTCATTGTGTGAGTCATCATATGCAAAGTAGTCTACACAATTGTCAAAACAGTCAAGGACAAAATATTTTAAGAATTTCTTTACTGTAAACAGTAAATTCATGACAGTGTTCAACAGGCCAGATGGTATTGTAACTTTACTAGTTTGTAGAAAATAATTTTACAACCGTGTATACTACAGTTTCCTCTGTTATTTGGCTAATTTCCTGACATTTTTTCAAACGGCATTCTGTGGAAGGAATTTAGTTTCGACACACGGGTAAACAGTTTTTGGAGTGATATGAGAAAGTGATGAGGATCCATGGCAATATGCTGAACCATCCAGTTTATTTTGACAGAATGACTAAATGAATGCAAATGAGCCAAACCAATTGAGAAGGATATATGCCATTTTTATGGCACTGACTATTTATGTGGGAGAAGGTTTAGTGCTGACGCAAGAATGAGCTGTTTTTGGGAGGTATATGACATTTTGCTAGTTATCTGAACTGTTGTGCAGAAGTGTAAGAATGTTTAGCCAAATGACCCAAAATTTATAGAAATGTCATCTCGTTTTCAAGAAATTAGCCAAACCAATCGAGAAAAACTGTAAGATGTTATTTAGACTGTTCATCAGGAATTCATCAGCAGGATTTTTATCGGGAGAACTTTTATTAGCAGCGGACACGTTTTTCAACCATTCCAATAGAAAAAAGCCAATCATGTTGATACCCAGCAGCGTTGCTCAAGAAGTTGCCCATAAGTGTCAAATTAGCACTGCATTTTTTTTTACTCTGTAGGTACCTCCGGATTTCTATTTCTTTTAGTCACTACTATTCATACATACACTAGCAATTTTGTTGTCCATTAATATTGGTGTCACTTTTACCTCTTATTGCACTTTACTGGAAAACCTGCTGCTACTAAGTATTAGCCTAGAAATCTAGACGCCCCTAGAGGCCGCAACAGCTTGGCTGTAGGCGGGGTTTGGCGCGGCCAGGCTAACTAAGTATTGTAACCCAAACACAATTTCGTTGCCTTTTTGACAATGACAATAAATTATTGAATCCTTGAATCCTATTGCTAGATTTTCCAGGTTGGTTGTAGACTGAATGGCACTGACCAGGTTTAGTGAAGTGTATGTACTTTTCTGGGGTTTTTTTTCAGTGAATGACACACAGGCTTAAAAATGAGCGCTAAGAAGCCACACTAGCGGTTGCGATTACATTCTCGAAAACAGTACATTTTCTGGCCCATTACAGTGGGGTGCTTGGGAGCCAATTGGCAAAGCTATCCTGCTCTGTGATTCTGTAGAGTATTGAGCAAAGTGCCCAGCATGTTGCTCTGCTATGAAATGAAGAAGAAGGGGAGAGATGGGGGATGAGTGAGAAAGGGGGTTTGCTAAAAAAAAACGAGCCAAAAACGACCTTCGGTGGTCCACATACTTTGATCCAAAAATGACTGCTGTGCTCCAGTCGATATTGTGAAGCGTGCTGGAATCTTGCCGCACATTGCAATGTTGTATTTACAATTTCACAGGGCCAAACCCAAACAGGGGGACCGTTTTGGGGGTCAAAGAAGATGTATGTATCACTCAATCACTGCTGCGATCACTGTTCGACTCGTGAAGAAAAATGACTCCAATTGCTTCGACCCGAAAGTCTCCGCACAGATGAAAATAGGCCTACCGTACAGTATATCTTCATGGGGGATAGACATGCACAAGCTTTCAAGCGAACATAACTAAGTCAAATGAAAGGCATGAAGTGATGACAATAATAACACATAATAATGCCACAATGACAAAAAGGGCGGGGGCAAAAACAGTGTGGTTGTAGATTGCGGGGCATGGAGGCAACGCACTGCACTCGCCTTCATTAGATATTAATTTATTCATTAGACATTAACTCTTGTATGGGCCATGCACAGAGGTGGCAGGTGACACGCCTTAGCCGCACACGGTGGCACTGGCACACAGCTGGGACGCCGAATTTGCCCGTAATTCCCCTGCAGTCAGTCAGTCAGGGGAACAAGGAGAAAAGGAAAAAAAATAGAAAACGCAAATTATTCATCCCTGTGGAGACTGGCACTGCCTGCTAAACACACCATAGGAACCCTGGACCTCCACGTAATTAAGGCTGAAAATCCATACACGCCGAGAGGCCCCTCTCCCCCTCTGTCCCCCTCTCCCCTCCTCCTCCGCTTGCACTCCCAAAACTCCCCCCACTCCCTGTCCGCGCACACACATCCATGTGTGTACACGCGTGCACACACACACACACACACTTGACTACACACACACTCTAACACACACACACACACACACACACACACACACACACACACACACACACACACACACACACACACACACACACACACACACACACACACTTGACTACACACACACTCTAACACACACACACACACACACACACACACACACACACACACACACACACACACACACACACACACACACACACACACACACACACACACACACACACACACGCTGAAAGACATCCCACACATGCTGGACCTACACCAGGCCTGCTGTTAAGGCCAAAAATGACACATGCGTATACCTGCTGCTACAGCCAGAAATGACACGACGACCTTAAAACACCCGTCTACTTACTAAAGCAGCCTACTCTCCATAATGGCACTGCTGCATGCCAATGTCACTGCAGTCCTATGATACCTTAAACAAGTATTATATGTGTAGCTAGGAATGGGCCAATGTGTTCAAGTGATAAAGACTCACAAGTGTTTGTGTTGGAGCTTTGGGCAACAGAGAGGCGGGAAAGTCCGGTATAAGGACTGTTGAAAAAGCGGGTCAATGAGCCTTGGAGCCAGTCATATTGAGAGTGAGAGAGAGCAGGGGGGGTGAGAGCTCAGAGGCAGATAGAAAGAGAGAAAGAGACAAAAAGAGAGAGAGAGCTTAGAGAGATACAAAGAGAAAACACGAAAGAGACAGAGAAGACAAGAGAGAGAGAGAGGTAGCCGGAATGATAGAGAGGCTCAGCCACTGATCTCTTGCAAAGACAAACAAAGTAACAAAGCCACTGAGCTACTGAGGCAGCAGTGAGTTAGTTTCCCCTTTCCTCTCTTGTCGCCACCACCACCTCCACCACAACCAGCAGCAGTGGCCTCTGACTGCTAGCCTTCATCTCTCTTACTCCCTGCTCTACAATCCTGGGGTGAGTTTCTCAAAATTTGAAATGCATTGAAAACAACAAAGTAGCTAATGTAGTAAGCAACTTTGGTTTTGAGAAATTGCACATAGGGCCCCAGGGCAAGGCACTTATAGGGCCCTCCATACGACTTGCCATGGTCACAATAGGGCCCCCACCACAATTACAGGAGGGCCCTGGGCCCAGGGGCAAATGCCCTGCTTGCCCCTGGGCCCCTAGCTCCGCCCCTGCTACAATCCCACTCTAATCTACTGCTAATAAATGGCACCTCAGTGACTCAGGCAGCAAAGCAGAAATGGCCAATGAGGAAGCAGAGGGAACAGAAAAAGAAGAATGTCACATGTTGGCAGTCAAAGTGCCGCCACCACCATGGCTGGTTAAGACGACAGCAATGTGTTCAGCTCTCTCTCTGTGTACATGTACGTGTGTGTGTGTGTGTGTGTGTGTGTGTGTGTGTGTGTGTGTGTGTGTGTGTGTGTGTGTGTGTGTGTGTGTGTGTGTGTGTGTGTGTGTGTGTGTGTGTGTGTGTGTGTGTGTGTGTGTGTGTGTACACATAAAAAGGCCATGTTGAATGGACTCACAGCACCTGCTTTGCATCCCCATCACTGACCACACGCACAGACACACAGACACACACAGACACACACAGACACACACACACACACACACACACACACACACACACACACACACACACACACACACGCCACATCCTCAGCCACATCACACCAACCGAACCCACACCTCTCTGTAGTGCTCAAAGGAGCGCTAGAATAGAGGGCCGTCTCGTCTGGGGCGGGCGTGTGAAGAAAAGGGCCGTATTGTGAGGGGCCGCGCGGCCTTTGAGGTCATTGTCACGCTTGGCTGGGGCCGGAGTGACATCTGCACCATTCAGAAGAGGAGGAAGTTGTAATCAGTCACAGCGGCCGGCCGGCCACCCTTCTGCCTCTTGTTGTCATTGTCCTCTGCTCGTACCATGGCAAGTACAAGAACAGAGAGACAGAGAAGGACTGAAAGGCGGGCATAAAGGCAGGCAGACAGATAGACAGGTGGCTGGGAGACAGGTAATGAAGAGGGGATTTAGCAAAGATGATATGTTTGTAGACTACATAGATGGAAAGATAGATAGATAGATAGATAGATAGATAGATAGATAGATAGATAGATAGATAGATAGATAGATAGATAGATAGATAGATAGATAGATAGATAGATAGATAGATAGATAGATAGATAGATAGATAGATAGATAGACTGTCAGCCAGACCGACATACAAGCAGACAGACAGACAGAATAGATACATATACAGTAGATACCACATAGACTAGGCATAGGTTGATACAAACAGAGAGATAGACAAATAGATACTCTAGACACTAGACAGATAGGCAGATGTGCAAGCAGACAGACAAATGCTGATAATGAAGTAGCAGGTTTCAGGACGAAGATGTTTCTAGTAGAACAATCGGGTTTAAAATAGAAACGCGCTCCAGCCGCCTCTGCTTAGGGCTCCCACCTCCGGCAAACTGCTCGTCTTAAATGCCGTCAGGAGAATGAGTCACTCGTCCATCAAAGCAGCCTCGCTAATTGCTTTGCTTGTCTTTCAGGGGGGTAAAAGACTTGCCCAACTTGAGAGCGAATCTTCCTCCCTTCTCTTCTCCTCTCCTTATCTAACCTCTATAACTCTCTCTCTCTCTCTCTCTCTCTCTCTCTCTCTCTCTCTCTCTCTCTCTCCCCCACTCTCTCTCTCTCTCCCTGTCTTGCCACCTATCTGTACCTGTCGACCACCCAGCTAAAAGGTTAGGACCACCAATCCACACTCTCCGCCTGGTCAACTTCTGAGGAGAGGTTTCGGCCGGGTTTCATTTACATATAATTACACTTTAATGGGGTCGTGACAAGTGCAAGGACTGTTAAGTGGCAGACAGCTCAGCCCAGCCCAGCCCAACCCATGCAGGCATGGAGGCATGCAGGCAGACAGGCACTGTGTGGTGCGGTGCGGTGCGAGAGGACCCCCTATGCCACAGCATGACAAGACACAGCGCCACGGCTCCCCATCTCCGCCTAATTAAAACGAATCAATTAAGAGACTATTGTCGCGAGTGTGTAACTGATGTTCTATAGTGGCGGTAACAGCCCCTTGGGGAGCTACTCTCTCGTCTCCTCTCCTCTTCTCTTCTTTCACATTAAGAGCTTTGTCGCTGCCGCTGCAGCGTCTTCCTTTCCCTTCACTTCACTTCACCTCCGACTGCTACACCCCTTTCCCCACCCCCACCCCCACACCCACCGCCTGAACTCCCGGCGTCATTAGGCGCTGCTGATTTGTATCACGCTGTCCCGTCATTCGTGTGTGGGAGGGTACACAGTAGGGCGGGGTCGGAGTCGGGTGGTGTGTGTGTGTGGGTTTAGTGGGGTGTTGGGTTTATAGAAATGGGGGCATCACCGCTATAGTCTAGTTGTGAGGGTCAGGTTCGGCTGGGGTCAAAGAACCACCCGCATCTCTTACCCTTGTCCTCCCTGTCAACATCTCTACCCCCCTAAACCTCTTTGCCCCCCCTCCACAGCTGCATGTCAACATCTCCAACCCCCATCCTCTTACCCACTGCTCCCCAAACTCTACCTGAAGTTGCACTAAACAAAGCAACATCTGGAACATCTATCTATGGAGTTGCTGCATTTTAGTCACTAGGTAAGGGTTGCAATATTTGCGTACACCGCACCCCCTGCAAAGCAACACTCGATTTTATGCCGATAAATTATCATATTAAATTCGCCCTCCTCAGCTCAACTGATTGAGTTTCAAATTGTTTTGGACGCCTGTCATTAATCCTTAGCATGGAGGCTAAGTGCTTTTGTTGCAAATTTGATTGCGTTGCTGTACCAAGGGTCATATTAGCGACATGCTAATGCTGAACCCGACTTAATTTGTACTGCCGGGATGCCGCATTAGCATACAGTTAGGTGGAAGTCAATTGCCATTAAGTTAATGCGTGCCATTCCACAAACTCTTCCTGGCATAATTGAGGTCTAAGGTAGCACAGGATGTGAAGATTGAGCTCCTTTCATTCAAAATGAGTGGCAATTTCCCCTCGCAGAGGAGAACAGACTGCACTTAGAAAGGACGACGGAACAAAGTTAATCTATGTCACGGGCACTTCTTCGTATCACGACAGTCTCGCACAGCTGTCACACACACAATGTCCCTTCAGATGCTATACTTAGCCGCACTTACTTATGCCATTTTCATGGCCTTGCCAATACACAAGGCAAAGTTAACTCTTCCAGCATCAATCCATGTCTATCTCCATCGCAGAAAACCACAAATGGTTTCTTGAGAAATAACAGAGGACATGGATACACACACACATGCACGCACACACACACACACACACATGCATGCGCACATGCACGCACACACGCACACACAAAAATGTGTACAGCACACAGAGGCCAGAAAAAAAAAGATGGACGTCGGCATAGTGCCTTTGAAAGGCGACACTGTTTACCCAAGTAGTGGAGCATGTGTGCTGGCAGGGCATGAGTTGGCCCTGTTTGTCCCTTGAAGGCGCCCTTCTGGCCTGGTTCAGTGCGGAGCTGCGCCAACATCAACATAGCGGCACGGCTGCTGGGACACCTTCACAGGGAGACATGCAGGGAGCGGGGGCGGCCACCAAGGACAACCACCCTGCTGCCCAGGGCCACTGACATCTTAGGCCGGGCCCAGGACAAAGTCATCTAAAAGGGCCCCCCCCACCCAATACATGCATTGTGCACATAATGTGGACCTGATTCTAGGCCCACTCTCTCTTTGGGCCTGGGACAACTGACCTCTTTGTACCCCTGCCTACATCAGCTTCCCACCCCTGCCCTCATCTCCACATTCTCCCATCCACCCACACACCGTAAATTGTACAATATCAATTCAACAGTTTGGGAGTAGGACCAACTACAAGAATACCAACCCTACCCCACCCATTGTCCATATTCACATACCCCGCACCTGCCCTCTCACCATCTTTACATACCCTCATCCTCAATCCAAACAGCTCTTTTCCCATCCACCCTTGCACACTACATTTTGCAGCATATACTTACCCAACCCACCCACCCCCTCCCCAATTCCTCTCTCAGCCCCTCATCAATCACTCCACCCATCCACGTAGAGGACATTTTGCAGTGTTAACTTAGCACTTCAACTCTTAGACAACACTATGGTTATCAGGAAGACGCCACCCCTCCACTACTCTGCCACCCACACCGAGGATGGATAATGATATCATGGGCCCCTGGGCCAGACAACAAAAAAGGCCCCCTCTCCATGGAATGGCGAGGCTCGAAAAGGTTTGGGTGTGTAGCAAAAATGTTAGGGAGCATTGTTGGGAGTTTGTCCCCTTAGAAATGTTAAAATGACGGTAGCTAAAAGTACGATTTTAACTAGAGATGCACTGGATCCTGATTTTTAGGATCCTGCCGGATACCGGATCCACTGCTTAAGATCCTGCCTGATCCGGAACCAGATACCGGATCCTACGAAAGGGTTGAAACACATAGCCTACTCGCACACGTGGGCCCTTTTTATTACGTTGGCTCAAACTATTTTTTAAGACTCATTGGCTTACAGCCACACTGCCTGCACTGGCCGCTTCCAAAGGGCTTTCACTCCATGCAGCGATTGGGGTTGTGAAAGACTGACTGAAAAACCTAGGGTAGAGATGCACCAGATCCTGATTTTTAGGTAACTGCCGGATCCGGATCCTGTGAAAAACACTATTATCCTGCCGGATCCGGAACCGGATCTTGGATCCTGTGCATCTCTAATTTTAACTAGGGGTGGGCATAGATTATTTTTTTTAATCTAGATTAATCTCACTGTAATTATGAAATTAATCTAGATTAATCTAGATTAATCTATATCAAAATGGCTCATTCAGAATAGGCACGATAGCGAAATAATGCCGAAAAAAACCTTGGGGTTTCTTAAGACAGATGGCGCATTAGACCAGAGCTCATCTTTTTTTTCCAAAATGCATCTCATCTTCAAAAAATGGTCATGTTGATACTTGGAGATGAAAAAATCACAGCAATATGTGTAAAGTGTGTCCAATATGTTAGGAAGCATTTACAGTTATAAGATACTGAAATTTCAACACGAACAGCGCTATAAGTTGTAGAGGCAAATACAGATAAATCTATCAAACATTTAGGCTATTTAAACAATATTACCTCAACAATTCAGCATTTCATTTCTAATGGGGAGAGAGAGAGAGAGAGAGAGAGAGAGAGAGAGAGAGAGAGAGAGAGAGAGAGAGATGGAGAGAGAGAGAATCTGCCACTGACTGTTAGGAGCAGCGGCTCCTTTAAGAGAGGGAGGAGCTCTGCGCGTAGTAGGCACAGCAGCCCTCAGCAGAGCTAGGCTACTGGATAGCTATTATGCCTTTCTAGAACCTACAGCACTGGCACACGCCGATTTGACAGTTGTTCTCAGAGTTAGAATGCCAGATGAGTTACAACTCGACATGAATTCAGTTTGCAAAAAAAAAAAAAAAGTCAAGCGCAACAACCGCGAGGTTTATTACCGTCGGACAGGCACGTGCAGAGCATAGTTGCCCACGGTGCCCGAGCAACGGCCCTTTTGCCCACATTGGCTGATATTGCCCTTCCAAGGGAGGGGAAAATAATTTGGCAATTATAATTTCATATTTCAATATCATTTGATTTCTTTATAATTCATAATTTTGATTGAAGTTTTGTACAATAAAGACTTAAGTCAGTCATACAAATTCATCAGACCCGTCGAGAATGGGCACGAGCGATGTGAGGTAGCCTAGTTCTAGGCCTACGCAACAACTCCGGTGGGGAGGGGCACGCGACAGGCGCTTGAGCGCCTATAAGAGACACGAAAGATTTTGAAGATGCCTGGGTGTCGGCTAGAGCCCTACACACAGTCTACATATTAGGGTACAAAATATGCTCACAATCAACCTCTCTATTATCAACAATGTTGAGTTTAGAACTTTTAGTTATCATAGGCCTACATCTGACAGCCAGCCAGCGCCACGTTTAGGTAGCAAAAAAAACAAAAAAAACCCGACAGCCAGCTGTAGATATGCCTCGGAAAAATAGGCTAAGATTTCATGTTTCAACTGATTTGCTTTGCAATTCGTATTTTTGATTGAAGCTTCCTAAATTAAGTTTTCAAATTCAGATTCACCTGCACCTCGAGAGATAGGCAAAGGGAGGGGCAAGCGCAGCTCTACATGGGAGGGAGGGGGGAGCAAGCATGCATGCGATGCGACCAGGGCAGAGACGCAAAATATGTCGAAGATGTCGTGGGAGTAGAGCGACTGCCCTGGCGGCCTGAGGTGAGCTGGAAACATAGCAGACTACACAGTATTACACTACATGACCACAATTAATGCCTCTTAAAGCCGATGTCGAGTTTAGGACTTTAATCTGACAGCCGGTGTGCCACGTTCAGATATTGGGGAAAAACGACAGCCAGCTAGCTTGCAGTCATTGTCAACGTTTTACATGGCTCAGGTTGTTTTGTGGAAGGCTAACTCAACTAAGAAACGTGCACATGACATGTCGTTTTATCAAGCAAGAGAGAACTTAAGGGGGTAGGCTAGCTAAAGGAAGCACATCTCTGCAGAGTTGGCTGAGAGAAAAAAATGAACAGGTGCAGGTGAGGCAGAGAATCTTTTTCAGGATTGTAGAGGTTTGATCTTGGTGAGACCGCTTGGAAAGTGCTTTTTCTTACCCTGATATATTCTCCGACCCAAAGATACTGTTTCCACTGTCAATGTCCATGTAATTGAAATAAATCCACTCCACATGATAACTGGCGTTTACTGTTCTTCTCAAGACATAGGCCTACAAAATGTGCATGAACTAACTAAAATATCTGTAATGAAAATAAAAGGTTATAAAGTATGCGAGAAGCTCGGGGCTTCAGAGCAACAGATAAGAACTGGTCGCTCCCACGCCACGGTTCTTTGCGATCTGAATGAAAGCCGGCTCGTCAATTCTTAAAGCGACAGTACACATTTTTAATATAGGCTACAAAAGACCCAACAAATGACCTAAACCTGTGAATTCTTATTGTTTTAGCTTTCCTATATAATATTCATCATTTTAATCATGGAATATGCATATTAACGAAATTTCAAATTCAAATGAAATGATCTTTTAACCATTTTTAAACTATTTCTATTTATTATAACTTAAAGTCTACTTTGGCTGCTACAAGGATTATAAAGATGACAGTGGGTTAATTGATTAAGCATCTTCATATTTAGCCTATTAATTTACTCATCATTTCATTTCATTTAAGATGAGGATGACTCAGAGCCACAGACCTCTGCACATAGGGCAGGTAGGCATAAGACTGATCATCTCTGTGACTGATAAGTTACAGGTTTAAAAACTATCAAGGCTTTTTCTCATAATTTCATTTAATTTAGGGGCAGCCACATACCACACATGAGGAAATGTGGATCAGGAGACATTTAGGGCAGGTGGGCATAAGGCTGATCATCTCTGATATGATTAATAGGTAGGCCTACATGTTTAAAAACTAGCATGTTATATCATATGGTACGCATTCAAGATACTATACAATAAAATAATATTAATAATTATGACAATAATATACTACTTCTACTACTACTACTAAAAATGATAATACCCATGGTGAAGATTCCTAAAAATTCTGAAGGCCGCTCATTGTTGATGGGTTTTTTTTGTTTTGTTTTTGGGGGGGGGGGTGTTGCCCTTTCTTCAGGTTAGAGCAACTGCCCTTTGAAATTCCTGTGCACGTCCCTGCCGTCGGACATGAGAATATCTCTCTGAATCGCAAATGTGCGCGATTGCAACACAAACATTCAGCGAGAGTAGATATTGACAGTTTCAGTTTGACAATCTTCAAAATGCATAGGACTATCACACGGAATGTTTTGCAATTATAGCACAGGCAAGATTTCTGGAAGTTGTTTATGTATTCTATGCAATGCGTGAGGAAATGTAGGCTATGTCGGGCTGGTAGCTTCTCACACACAATAATGTCTCTCTATGCTTCACCTCAAACAATAACGTCTCTTTAGTTTACCACTTATGAAAAAGCACTCAAACAACAACTACCACGGCAGAGGGATTGATGTTTTCAGCTGCATACAATTCATATTTAGTAGGTCTGCTGAAACAACAGGTGGAGAGAGGAGAAGCGACTGGAGCGCAGTCTAAAAGCGTCTGTCAATTAAACGCTATGGTGACGTGCATACCCAAACTCCAAACCTATATTTTGAGAATAGATTAACGTGCGACATTTCCTTTATCGCGCGACAAGAGTCTTACATTATCGCAGCACGTTAACGCCGATAACGGCCCACCACTAATTTTAACACAATATGAGAACATACATATAGAGCATTAATGAAATGGTTTTCATAGTGCGGAGGCTTGGACTGGAGGCTTCTGGCCCCCCTTAGTTCTTGGGCCCCTAGGCGTGGGCCTGGTCCATTCCAATCCATTCTTGACCCGCATCATCTCTGCACTCCCAACCCAACCAACCAACCAATTACTCTATACCCCACCCCTTCTAGTCCTTTTTCGGCTCCATAACATCCCAATCCCCATACCAACTCCAAGGCCCACTTTCTCGGTATCCATCCCCAGGGTTGGGGTGCACATTCTCGGGTGTCATTTCACTTTCAGGCCCAGCGGCCAGAGCTCTGAGCTGCAACGTGAGCAGGGGAGTCAGGTCCCAACACAAGCAGCCCCTGGAGCAGAGGCAAGCAGAGAAGAGAGACGGCCAAGAAAACAGACAGACAGGCAGGGAGGTTTGGGTTGGGTTGGGTGCTATGCGCTTCTGAGCAGTGTGTTGTGGTTCTGTCCTCACAGTGAGACTAGAGGTCAGATAAGAAACCACCAAATTCTCACACACACGCACGCACGCACGCACGCACGCACACACACACACACACACACACACACACACACACACACACACACACACATACACACACACACACACACACACACACACACACACACACACACACACACACCGAGGCCTGAGGCCCTTTTCAATTCGCTCCTCAGGAGTCCAGCATGCTTCAGACCACACAGGAAGCCTTCACTCTGATACACACACACACACACACACACACACACACACACACACACACACACACACACACACACACACACACACACACACACACACACACACACACACACACACACACACACACACACACACACACACACACACATTGCGCTCACATACACTCACACAAAAATACACAGATTCACACCTAGTTAGCCGCATGTTTACACAATAGGGAAGGGCGAGCAAGGTTTGAAGCAAAAACAGATTTCAAAACAATTTCAAAATAGAATACCAAACCTCAGCACCATTCCATAGTGTTTACCAGTTACAAGTTAAATCAGCTTACAGCTTTGAGAGAAATGTGTAACAGTGACAGTAAAACTTGTTTATGACAATAGCTCCCTTTATAATATATATACTATATATAAAGAAAAATGAAATTAGAGTGATTGTAAGTGTAGAAGTATGAATTAATTCAATTAATTCAAATTGCACACAATTACCTTGTCTTGCAATTTGTAAAGAGTCTAATAAGCTGCACATATGGGAATATTTTATAAACTGGCAAAACATTATTTTATGATCAGTTTCCTGAGAAATATATTACGCAACACACGCACACGCACACGCACACCCACACCACACACATACCACAACCTTTACATCATCCACATACATGAACAAATCAAACAGCATGCTTGGAATTCATGTGCAGTCAACCGCTGACTGCACACATTCACATCTACAGTATACACATAAAATGTGGCAAAACACACACACCCTTTCTTACACACACATGGCACGAATGCTTTGGCAAAGCCAAGACGATAAACAAGTCTTGAGTAAGCACATGACATGTACTCCGTGCCATACCATAACTTTTTTTCAATTTGATCCGATTCCCACACTGGCTCGATGGGACAGAGAGACAGAGAGAGAGCGAGAGAGAGAGAGAGAGAGTGGTGTTAACTTCATGAACACTAGGGGTCCTTTGGAAACTGCTTTCAGAGACCCAGCTCTCCCTTGCTCCTGCTCCTCCACCACTGCCTCTGCTTCCACTGCCTCTGATGCAGCAGCCAACAGCCGCTCAGGGCTGGACAGGTCATCTGGCATACAGGGCATATTCCCGGTGGGCAGATAGTCCTCAGGGGCTTTTTTAACAGAGACCGCCGGCCCACAATTTTGATGGGGCAGCCCATTTGTGCATATTTAATGTAACGATTGTGAACATTTTTGTGTAATAGCCTATATGTACTCTTTAGACTCCATGTTTGTTTGTGTGATGTGTCTTGTACCCTATATGTAAGGACACCCATCTTTCTTTTAAACTACAAATCTTGCAGTTTAACTGCAAACTACAAATCTTGCAGTTTAACTGCAAACTGCAAATCTTTATTTGTACCCGTAGGTAAACTTACCTACGGATACAAATAAAGTAAACTGAGCTGAACTGAACTATCACTTTAAAGTGTTTGGGCGGGGAGATGCATAAAATGCCCGAGACATTTTTGCGACTCAGCCCAGTCCTGCCGCTGCCACGGCTGCCGTGTTTTCCTTTCTGTGCATGCCTGTTTGATTTGGAGGCACGGCGTGTGACCTCCTCTCTTTAAAGGCAATAAAAACTTGAAAGCGATACCGAAAAGTCTTTTTTTTCGCCCGGCTGCACACGGAGCGACTCGACACCCGCCAACATTAGCATGTTTTCTCTCTTTTTGCTGTTTTTTTTTACAAGGGAATTACAGGTTGTGAGCTTACAAGGCATGTGATCTGAGGCCTAAGGTGTCTGTATATGGGAAGAGGATTTTAAGGCACGAAAGGGAAATGGGCTGCCGAATAAGTAAGCCTCTATCAATCAATCAATCAATCAATCAATCAATCAATCAATCAATCAATCAATCAATCAATCAAACAATCATTAAAAATA
>NC_085869.1:28713210-28718210 GCF_034702125.1 Engraulis encrasicolus | reverse complement strand
ACTATTTCTCCAGAGAAAGTCAAAATGCTGTTTCATCTCAGTGACCTGGAATGGCCCTTGGGGAACGTCACCCCCGTGGAGTATGGTCACCGTGGCCACAGCGATGTCACTCCAATGGTCCCCCAAGTCCCCAAGTCTCATGGCAGGGGGACACAAATCCCTTAATCCCCCTCAAGGGACTAGACAGGGGGGGCGGAAGAGATGGCTCCTGAGCCATGGGGTGTCCTATGGGGATGGGATGGGATAGGGGGAGTACCAGTTGCACAGTTCTCCAGGCCCTGGGGAGAGGGGCTGTGGTCCGGGCTTCTGTGGCGGGACTCCTTCAAGAAGGTCCTGCCACCACTCGCTGGGTGGGTAGCCGGCGCCAGCCAGCGCCACTGATGCTGTTGCCACAGAAACTTCTGAAGGAATTAAGAAGGGGAGAAAAGGAAAGGGAAAGAGCAGAAGGCTCAGATTGGGGATAGGAGGCAGTGGCTTACTGGGACTCGTATACATAAACCAAGAGCCTGGCTGAGAAAGGGCAAGACATGGGGCAACATACAGAGGACGAGAGTCCAAAATGTTCCCCAATTCACTTTGTGCTGAAAAGGAGGGGGGAATATATGGGAAAAACATGTTATTTAAAAATTATAAACTGCCACAATGCACACCATTCCACCAGTGAAACACTGTCATAGTCTTTGAAAATATTTTACTACCATAGCACTACACTACTAAAACATGGCACAGTGCCTTTAGCAATACATTACAGAATGGTCATTGCCATTCTGGTAGCAGTGATTTTGTAGCAGGGGACATGTCTTGGAAGTTTGAATTAGATCAGCAGAGGCATCCTTAACAGTTACAGTCCATTGAGGGTGCAATAAAGCATCAGACTATATCATCATTGGCTCACTTTATCTTCAGAAGTGACCCTTTGCATTCGCGCAGAGGGACAATCGTGAAAACAGAGCGAAATAGAACGCGGAAAACTGAAAAATCGCTCCGCAAATACTTTTCGCCGGTGTGGACGTTTTTTCCGCTTTTTGTATTATTCGCATTTTCGCTTTCCGCAAATCCGCTTTCCTCGCCTGTGTGGACAGTCCTTTAGAAGTTTGAATTAGATCAGCAGTAGAGATGATATAAAACCCGGAGGATCCGGTTGGAGAGCCGGGTAAAGACCTCATCCGAACACACCGGATGGCTGTCGTGCATTGATCCGCCAAAGGCGTGTCAGACGGCATTTCATTAATATGTCAACAAAATGGCAGTTACAGCGCGAGAAATTGTGAAACCGGAATATATCCTCTTTAGTTGACTACAACAGCCATTCTCTAATCTCCCTAGTATGCTGTTCAGTCACGAACATTCACTGAGTAAAACTGAACCAACTCCCGCCTCGTCATTCATCGAGCCTGTTTGATCCGTCCAGCCTGTTGTGGCCAATTGAGTCGCGGATCCCCGCTCCCTATGTTTGTACTTCTGACTCTGTTGAGCTCTACATTTCTAAATGTTAACAGTGCTCTGCCAACGCTTTAACATCTCACTCTGTAGGCTACTCTTAGGGAAATTATAGTCTACAGACGTGACTCTATCACTCACTGCGTTACAGCGTAGGCTACAGTCTTTAAAGCCACTGCTGTCACTCCCCTCGTCCGAGTCACTCAGCAGCGGCGCCCTCGGCGACTCGGTGAGACGAATCCTGACTGAGTTGTTGGTAGCAGCGAATCCCCTCGGATCAACGCTTAAGTTTCGTTTTTGCCACGAGTGTGCGAGTCGCAAGGCAACTCGGCAGCGGAAGCGAGTGGTCATCTGCTGCTCGCCTCCTGACTATCCCTGCTCAACTAGACTTCTGCTCCCAAATATTTGACTTTTAGTCTTCTTAAATACAAACAACACACATTATTTATTGCAAAATCAGGAACATGCCGTTTCACTGCTGCCAAAGGCTGTTCGAGTTGTGGTTGCATGTTTAGGAGAGGAGAGGTGAGGAGAGGTGGGTCGGATCGCAGCATGAGTTTAGGAACTGTGCATTCATAAAGTGAGTTTTGTTGATCAAACTGTCTTACTCTTTGATTTATCAACATGAATTGATAAATGGAACAACAAAGGCATAGCTATTTAACGGCAGAAACGTTTTAAAAAATACATTATTATTATTTATTTTTATTTAGGCCTATTTTAAATAGGCTAAGTGATCCGTGTGATCCGAGTGATCCGTCTAATCCGGATACTCTCCTTGAAATGATCCAATCAATCCGGACGCCTCAAAGATTCGAGTTAAGCACCTCTAATCAGCAGAGGCAGAGGCAAAAGCAAAGAAAGAGGTAGAGGTAAGGGGAGGAGGTAGTGGCAGAAAGAGAGGCCCAGGGTAAGGCAGGCAGCACCAATGGAGTGGTTTGATCTCTACCCTCTGACTCCAGTGGCTGCTGCTTGCCATTGCCTTTCTTTCATGCCCTTTCAGCCTCAGGAAGTCACGCACGCACAAAGGCATGCACACACACGCATGCACACACACACGCACAAACCAACACAAAGTTGTAGTCTCTCTCTCTCTCTCTCTCTCTCTCTCTCGCTCTCTCTCTCTCTCTCTCTCTCTCTCTCTCGCTCTCTCTCTCTCTCTCTCTCTCTCTCAGAGGGTACAAATCAAGAAAGACAGGGACACAGAGACAGAGAGAGGAAAAGAGAGACACAGAGAAAAAGTGAGAGGCAGTAGAGAAGGTTATCAGAGTGATGGGGATATAGAGAGGGGCTATAAAAAGATGAATAGCGCAAGATAGAGAGTGTGTGAAGGAGAGATGAAGAGATTGAGAGACAAACGATCGAAAGGGCAAGAGGTAGGAGTGACAGAGCAAGAGGAAATGAAATAAAATAGACGAGGCCAACAGAAAAAAAGGAGGTGAATGTGCATATGAATAGCTAGTAGGGGTGTAACGTTATACAAAAATCACGGTTCAATACGCACCCCAGTTTTTGGGGTCACGGTTCGGCACATTTTCGTTTACAGAAGCCTATATATAAAAGGAAAATACATTCAAACTGCTACTTTGGGTCGGAGATTTCATCAGTGTAAGAAATAGTACTTTTCTCAAAGTCTCAAGAACAAGCCGCAAAGAACAAGCCTCTTCACGTTTTTTTTTCTTGCATTCTCTCAGCGTTCTGCATGAGCCACTGCATGTAGTGGCAGAATAATGGAAAAACATGACAAACAACAGAGATGCCTGCCAGTCTACCTTTCGGTACAGCACTGTTAGGTTCTACAGGTCTGTTCGGTTCGGTACAAATACAATGCCGTGTACATAGGCCTAGTAACTAGCCGAGACGAACTTGCCTTAGCAGCCAACAAATGTTTTGGCTGGAGAATTGGTCTAGCCTTGGTCCTTGTAATGCTGCGTCCAGACCAAGGGCATCCTACGCTGTCTGTCTTAATCTTTGAGGTGGGCTTTGGCAAGATGGTGGAGACAACAGAATGCCTGCATTCAAAAGCTGCTCTTGGATTGGTTATTGCGTTGGCCAAGGCAGTACAGAGGCAATTTGAACCATAACAACAATGGCCCACACCTACAGCCCTCAGCTATCTGAACCGTGCGATGCCAGACTAAATAACCTTCCTGTCCCTCTCTCTCTCTCTCTCTCTCTCTCTCTCTCTCTCTCTCTCTCTCTCTCTCTCTCTCTCTCTCTCTCTAGGCTGTTCAAGGTAATGAGGAGAGTCTGGTGAGCTCCTACACAGGTTGGCCTCTGGCTTCATTACCCTAATCCGACTCTGCCTGATGTGTGCATAGGACAAGATTCGCCCCTGACCCTCAGCGGTGTGTGTTTCAGTGTGTGTGTGTGTGTGTGTGTGTCTGTGTGTGTGTGTGTGTGTGTGTGTGTGTGTGTGTGTGTGTGTGTGTGTGTGTGTGTGTGTGTGTGTGTGTGTGTGTGCGCGCGTGTGTGTGTGCGTGTGCGTGTGTGTGTGCGTACGCGTGCATGCATGGTGCGTACGTGTGTGTGTGTGCGCGCACGCGCGCGCATGTGTGTGTGTGAGAGAGAGAGAGAGAGAGTTTGAGTGCAGGTCCGCTGACAGCTTTTGCTGGGCCCAGGACAAAGTCATCTGAAATATATCCAATATATCCAATGTAATGAAAACCCAAATTTGCATCCCCTGCTTCCGCTGTGTGTGTGCGTGCGTGCGTGCGTGAGTGTGTGTAAGTGCGTGCGTGCGTGCGTGTGTGTGTGTGTGCGTGCGTACGTGCGCGCGCGCGTGTGTGTGTGATGTGTACGTGAATGTGTATATGCGCGCGTGTGTGTGTGTGTGTATTTTGTGTGTGTGTGTGCCTGTAAGAAAAACTCTGGATGATAAACTGGTACAGACATACAGTACCAGGAGAGACATGGGGCACGGAGAAAATAGAGTGAGTTCAGCTACAAAGACAGATGGAATAAGCAATAAAGATGGAAAAGAATAGATGGGATGAACATCCCCACAAAACAAGCCAGACTTCTAGCTTGCCCCCGCCTCCCTCCACTCTCGCAAAAATAAGCCCTGAGCAGGCCATTTGATGCACTGAGATGTGATGCCAAATCTATTTTATACCTCTCTATCTCTATTGTATACCTCTCTATCTATTTCTCTCTCTCTGTCTTTCTCTCTTTCTCTGGCACTGTATTTACTGTTGTCTCTCCATCTCTGCCTAGCACTCCTCTCTCTTCAGTCAAGGTTATCTGCTGCGTCCTTGAAGGCTCCAAGCCAATCGTAAACCAAAGATAGATATGGGTTTCTCTCTCTCTCTCTCTCTCTCTCTCTCTCTCTCTCTCTCTCTCTCTCTCTCTCTCTCTCTCTCTCTGCCTGTCTGCCTGTGTGTGCTCGTCCTGTAAAAGTGCAGTGGGTCAGCTATCGACGGGGTGAAGCTCTTGCTATGGCGCTAGGGAACGTATATACAGGATGATGATTTTGTCTCCTTCACCCACTTTCTTCAAGGCTCCCTTTAATCTTGGTTGCCGTGGGATCCAGGGCCTTTGATGTGGGATGCCTGCCCTAA
>NC_085869.1:28705710-28708210 GCF_034702125.1 Engraulis encrasicolus | reverse complement strand
CATCAATCTGGAAAAAAAAAATTGTGAAACCCCCCCTGCACATTTCTATTGCACAGGAGGTGTTCCCCGGTCATTTTGACCCGTATCACTTTGGGGGGCTTATACATCAATATTTTTCAACTCTCTGATAAAAGTAGTATTCACATGTTGAGTAGACAAGGCAGAGGGTGAATTATGTCAAAAAAGGACTGCAGATATTGTCCGGTCCTTCAGTTGTCCATCAATGTTTCAAACTTGCACCATAAGAGCACTGGTGGCTCAATCCGAGAGCTTGGATTGAGTTTACTCACTTTCTTCACTGTCTCCTTATCTTTCTCTCTCTGTGTCTCTCACTCTCAAAAACATATATACACAGAAATTTACAAGCAAGGGATGGAGGGAACATGAGTGTGAATATGAGCTATAATTTTTCCCTTTTAAAATTCTTTTTCTATATGCCCGGGTCAAATTGACTCAAACAACTTGTAACGAAAACACAAACACCTCACAAGGGTTAGGTAAAAAATGCCCAGTTGCCTTTTTTTGGTCCCAACAAGCCGTGACCCGACATGATCATAATTATGTTGAGGTAGTGGCATATAGGTTTTGTCAGGTTTTATAGGTTTGGCCGAGTAATAGCAGAGAGAGTTGAGAGAGAGTTTCCATTGGCCCATTGTTTCCGGGTTCTATTATTGCAAGGGGGAGGTGGGTTAAATCCCCCTTTAGGCAGACCTAGGCAGACCTAAGGGCTGTTCTATTCAATGCTAGGAGTATTATGACACGTCCCTTTAGGCAGACCGGAACCTGGTCACGTTAGGTGCCCAAGGCAACCTATTACGATGGCATATCTCTATATACTTAAAGAATCTCTGGTAATAGCCATCTCTCCTCGCACCTATATCAGACTCTCCTTACTACATGACAATACCCTAATATGATAGGCTACAGCTCCCAATTGTTCACCTGCTCCAACCCCAAATTAGTTCCACGTAGTAGTTGGGTGCCAATGACCCATTCAATGCTACTGTAATATGACTGATGGCAATTAGTACATAAGGGGCAGAGGCAGAGATTTACTTCATTCTATTTCCTTTACTTTCTGCTTTCTCCTTCATCCTTTTCATCTTGATAGGTTATGTGGAATTGTGGTCAGATAAAATATAGACGGACATACATGAAAAAAGAAAAAAACAGTTTGTGTGTGTGTGTGTGTGTGTGTGTGTGTGTGTGTGTGTGTGTGTGTGTGTGTGTGTGTGTGTGTGTGTGTGTGTGTGTGTGTGTGTGTGTGTGTGTGTGTGTGTGTGTGTGTGTGTCCAAGTGTGCATGGGTGGGTGGGTGTGCGTACACGCGGGCGTGTGTGCATGAGAGAGCGAGAGAGAGAGAGAGAGAGAGAGAGAGAGAGAGAGAGAGAGAGAGAGAGAGAGAGAGAGAGAGAGACAGAGAGAGAGAGAGAGAGATAGAGAGAGAGAGAGAGAGAGAGAGAGAGAGAGAGAGAGAGAGAGAGGCAGGAATACAGAGATGGCAGGAAGAAAATAAGACTAATTTTTGCAGAAACTGCAGGGTGGCTGGAGGTGATGATGCTGAAAACCTCATCAGTGCTGCCACCTCCACCAGGGCCTTCTCTCTCCACCTTCTCCTCTTCTCTTCACCCCTTTCACTTTGTTCTTTATCCTCCTCTACCCCACTATGTTACCAGGAAATATAATTAGGCAAGGTGTTACCCGCAGAAACCTGTGCTGACCAAACCGGTGAGTAGGAACACGGCCAAGCCATTAACTGGAAATGAACCTCGCCACCGCACGCAATGCTTGGACTGTGAAGAAAAAGAAAGAAAGAAAGAAAGAAAAAAAAACAGGAGAGGAAAGGTGGGTATGTCAAGAGCCTTAATTATTTCCGTGATAGTAGAAAACGGTGGGCTTTGGACTGGCCTCGACTGAAAGAAACCGAGTGGAATCGGATAATTGAATCTGGGTAGGTTCAGTGTGAAAAGGATTAAATAAAGCGTAGACCAAGTGTCTCAACACAAAACCAATACCGCTATCAAAACCAACGCTCACTGTGCCCCACAATATGTCAGCATGCCTTTCATCTTTACAATGTCCCAGTGGTTCAAATAATACTAACTATTACAATATAATTGTATCAACTAGTGTTGTGAGTTTTTCATTTTTAATGATGTATGTATGTATGTATGTATGTATGTATGTATGTATGTATGTATATTACTTCTGTATGTAGGTATGTATGTAGGTATGTATGTATGTATGTATGTATGTATGTATGTATGTATGTATGTATGTATGTATGTATGTATGTATGTATGTATGTATGTATGTATGTATGTATGTATGTATGTATGTATGTATGTACGTACGTACGTACGTATGTATGTATGTATGTACAGTATGTATGTATATATGTTTGTATATAGGCCTATATATATGTATGTATGTGTATGCTCTATGTAATCAAACATGGGACAATGGAAACAAAATGGAGCATTCACTCCCAAGTGGCCCCG
>NC_085869.1:28678210-28703210 GCF_034702125.1 Engraulis encrasicolus | reverse complement strand
CACACACACACAAATACACACACACACAGAGTATGTGTGGTATATCCTATCCCTCTCGTCGTGCGTGTCCCGTTCTGTCTTCAAAACCTCATCTCTTCCCTATCCATCCCTATCCTTATCCGGACATGCTACATTTACTGCAATTAAACAAGCATGCCATTTGAATATTTCGGTGACACCTCGCAACCTGCTCGACAGGGCCCTGCTGCATATCATATAATCTATTCCCCCGAGAATTGGAGTTGGGGGGAGGGGGGGGAGAAAGAAATTGTCCGTGTCACTATTAATGAAGGAATTTGCATTGTGATCTTAATTAAGATCAGCGGGAGGGGGGTGGGGAGTTGGATGGATAATGAAGCTTCACTTCTGCATTCGTTAATGGGCAGAAACTTGTACAAATGTGTTTCCGTGTGGCCCATAGGCTGTTGCCCCTGTTGCCTGCCCCCACCCCCACTGTGCCCCTCTCCCCTCCAGGAGCCTATAGCCCTGGCCTGGCAGGCGAAGGCAGGAGAGGGGTGTCCCGGGGGTTACGTCCAGCTGACGGCACCGTGGTAGTGACGAGACAGGAGCTGCTGGACTCCCGCTCCCTCTCCTCAGGTTGGCAAGATGGTGGTCTGACCCAGCGCGTGGCCTCTCTCTCTCTCTCTCTCTCTCTCTCTCTCTCTCTCTCTCTCTCTCTCTCTCTCTCTCTCTCTCTCTCTCTCTCTCTCTCTCTCTCTCTCTCTCTCTCTCTCTCTTTCTCTGTCTCTCTCTCTCTCTCTCATTTCTCCTCCCTCCCTCCCTTCCTCCTCACCTCTTTTCTTCCACCCCTCTCTCTTTCCATCTCTCCCCCCCCCAACCCTCTCTCTCCCCGCCCCCTTTTCTGGACTCCCTTCTTCCAAACATCTCTCAATTTCTGTCTCTATTTTCTGTCTCCACTTCTGCCTCTCTTTCTCTATTGCTGGCCTGTTTCCCCTCATTGTCTCCTGTGTCTTAACCTTCCTCTCTGTCTCTCTTTCTCCACATGAAGAGTTCTTTTCCAAAACGCTATATCCACCATTTTTGACTTTTTGCATTTTAATATTGGAATGGACTGTTAAAAAGTCCTATCATCTATGTGTGAATTCTTGCCAATGTTTTGAGAACATACTTTTTAAACCTCTTTAAAAAGCATTTTCCAATGCAATTCAATGGAATGCCCAATACAAAAATGTCAATTTCCCAACATTCTATAAAATCTATATATCTCATTTTGGAAAAGAGCTCTTCACATCTCTCCCTTTGTCCTTGTCCTGCTCTTTCAATTCTGAACTAAAAGAACAGCAGATTTACGAATGTGCCAAACAGTTGTGAAAAAAACCCACATACATAGCGTTCATGAGGATTGTTTACATACAGTAGTGCACAGTTTCACTTGGACGTGGAGTTTCATTCATTCACTTTGGGTTGAGATACTTGTAAGGCTTGTATAGGAAAACGACAAGCCCTTTGCAGACGTACTGTCTACGTATCAGTGCGAGTGAGCAGAGAGACTGAGAGAGTGAATTGAATGGACTATAGCCTCCCGCAGCTCCCAGAGTGCTTGTTTAAGGGTGTAAGTGGAGGTTAGTTGGGTTTGACACGTTGAGTGGATGGCTGTACAGGGACACGCGCCGCGAGAGAGGAGACGGCGGAAGGGCCTGGGAGCTGAGAGTGAAAGAGAGAGAAAGAAAGAAAGATCTGGAAAGGAGAAGGGGAAAAAAATGGTTTCTTGCCACTCGCTGAAGGGCCTCAAGTGCTCAATGAATTATTTATGGGGCGCAAGAGACAGATAGAAGTGAGAGAGAGAGAGAGAGAGACAGAGAGAGAGGGAGAGAGAGAGAGAGAGAGAGAGAGAGAGAGAGAGAGAGAGAGAGAGAGAGAGAGAGAGGTGAGAACCTGATGGTGAATCAGAATATCAGAAGCGATTTCGTAGACGACCATTTAGCAATGATCTCACGGCCCTCAAACACACACACACACACACACACACACACACACACGCACACACGCACACACGCACACACACACACACACACAGACACACACACACACACACACACACACACACACACACACACACACACACACAAACGCACGCACACACGCACACACACAAACAGCAGGGACCCAAACCAAGTGTGTGGGGAAATCCTTCAAATACAGTAAAGAAAACAAAACATGGAACTGAAGAATGAGGAACAAATGATCATTAAAAATTCCCAGATGACCTTCCTCAGAAGATCCTGGCAAGCCCAAGCAACTTCCCAACAAGTCTTTGGCATGTGAAGAGCCATTTTGCGTCAGGGATGAATCAGCCAGAAAAAAAAATGACTAGTAACTCAGGTACTTAAGAGGGCTCTTGGGGATGAAGAGAGTTCACTGTTACAAGCACCTCATGAAATACCCTTAGGACCCACCTCCTTCACTCCAACATTTAACCCTTCCAAACCTGCCTCCTCACCCAACACTTACACCTTCCAACCCTCCTCTACAACTGACCCCAGGGCCACTGACAGTTTTGGTTGGGCCAAGGACAAAGTCATCTGAAAGGGGCCCCTCACCAATACATACAATTCTGGGCCCCCTCTCTCCATGGGTCCGGGACAACTGAACCCACCCTTGTTTCTCCGAAACCACATCAGCACTATCATCATACACAGTAAATATTATGCTGTTAATTCAATACGTAAAGAGGAGGATCGACTACACTACAAGCTTTTGACTCTTTAAGTGTTGAATTAACACTTTTGATTCAGAAATGTACTGTGGCACCACCCACCCACACTACTGTACACTATTGACCTGGGGCAGCATGATCCACATCCAGTCATACATCTCCCCAGAATACAAATGACTCCTTCAGAGTCCAGACACATGAGTCAGGAAACAGCAGAGCTAGCTAACCACAGCCACAAGAGTCCGTCAGCTAACCATATTGGCAGTGAAGGGTCACAAGGGGAATCATGAAAGGAAAGCTTTTCCAATCAGGCCACGACCTGTGGGACTTGTGAAAGACTTACTGTAAACCCTAGGTCAAGAACTCCCTGTGACTATTCATGGCAATGAATGGACGGGGTATTCCTGTGGTACATATTTTCAAATGTTTTTAAAAGCTACATTGTTATTTGAACCTTATTAACTCTAATTGATGGTGACTGCTGATTTGCCAAAGGCTTTTTTCATGACAAAATGCCAAAGAAAGACAAAACACATTTTATCCACGGGAGCAATAATACACATTATTTCAAATGATGATTAAATGGATGCTTATCATCTTGCAAGTCAACATTCCACGGGCCAAAGTCCTTCAGGGGAGAGACAGATAGGAAACAAAAAAAACCCTTTCAGGCAGTGATCTCCCCGTCCCCGTCTGACACTTTCACAGTCACGCATTACAGCGAGCACACATAGCCCTGCATGGATTTCACCTCCAATCCCACAATTACGATCGTATTACAAGAGATTCACATTACTCTCTCTCTCTCCCACTCTCTCCCACTCTCTCCCTCTCTCTCTCTCTCCTTTACACTGGTAATCTCTCGGCCTCGGGTCCTTTTGGCTGGCGCGCACGGCAGGGGGTTGGTGTATCATGTCTCCTTACGGTCTCTCGGCTCGGTTCACACACGCACACACGCACACGTACACACACACACACACACACACACACACACACACACACACACACACACACACACACACACACACACACACACACACACACACACTGGAAGTCTGCCACCCGAGTCAGGCAGCAGCAGCGGCGGCAGATCATCTGCTTTACATGTCATTACCAAACAAGCTACGCCACTGCACTGCCTATTATGCACATTAGTCATACTAGGCTTAAATAAAGTCCTCATTACAACGTTTGACTTTCCAATCTCCACCGTCTCCCATTCCGTCACTTGCTCTCTCTCACACACACTCTGCTCTATGTGCAATGGCTCACTTACTTGCATGGTGTCCTTAGTGGTCAAAGTAAGAATCATAGTCAAGTCTGCAACCCCTGCTCAACCTTGTCCACCTTATTTTCACCCACACACGCACGCACACACACACACACACACACACACACACAAACACACAGACACACAGACACACACACACACACACACACACACACACACACACACACACACACACACACACACACACACACACACACACACACACACACACACACACACACACACACACACACACACACACACACACACACACACACACTGATCTTCGATAATAGAACTAACATGTAGAAGAAGAAGGTAGAAGGTATCCAATCTTTCCTTTCCTTTGAAAACATTCCTTCAAGTGGTCTTCCATATCGCCAGCCCTCTTCTTCAACTCATTAGAATGATTCAGGCAGGACGATCTCCAGGCCAGACAGACACTCCATCAGCCTCCATCAATTACCCCACTCTCATCAGCACCAGCAGCGGTGGTTACTATACGTACTGTACAGTATAGTGTCCCTGCCTCAGCCAGCACAACGCTTACACGCTGGCCTCTGGCACCTCTGTCCAGTGGGTGGATAAACGCTTCAAAACCAACGACTAGATCTAAGCCCCTTTTGCACATATACGTAGCGGAGGAAATGAAAAGGAACCGGGGGAGGATGGAGATAGAAGGTACTAATGGGGGGATCATGAAAAGAGAGAAAGTCGCAAATTAGGCAAATGTATACTTTCAAAAGACTGCCATGGCTGGGTGCCTGACGGATAGACAGACACAGTCACACATACAGGCAGACTGTCTAAAACAGACAGGCAAAGTGACAGACAGACATATACTGTAGACATAGAGATAGTCCCGCAGGCAGGCAAATAGACACAGAAAGATACAGTGCATACTGTAGTACATGGATATACATGTTACATGTAGATACATATCTAGCGACTCCATCAGAGACAGATATCCTATCCTGTGAGAAGCGTCCCCCATTTCTGAGTGAGCAGTCCCTTGCTGACTGCATGGTCCATGGATATTTACTGATGAGGCTGGGCAGCTGTAGGGGGATGGACCATGTGTCCATCCGACACGGAGCCAGTTGTGTAAACACCAGATCACCAGGGCCTGACAAAGAGGAGAGCCGACCTCAAAACAACAGTAAAACTGTGAACCTTGTGAAACCTCCTTCTCTCTCTCTCTCTCTCTCTCTCTCTCTCTCTCTCTCTCTCTCTCTCGCTCTCTCTCTCTCTCTCTCTCTCTCTCTCTCTCTCTCTCTCTCAAGCGTTCAGAGCCCCTGCTACTCATGTGTGTTTGAAGTTGTAGCAACTTCTGGGTTCTGGGTGAATGAAAAAAAAGGGTGAATTCTGTTGCAACAGAACCGTCAGCTCAGGACGGGGTCCATGGGGGGCCCGGGGGCCGAAGAGCCTGATTGAGACCATGTGTGGTGGCTGGGGCCTCCTGATAGAGCGGCGCTCTTGGCCCCTACAGTGTGCCCTGGGCAGATCCATGCACACGGTCAAAGGCGTGTGAGTGGAGGAGCAGGCGTCGTGTGTGGGTGGGGACAGGGGAGCGAACAGGGTGGGTGCGGAGTTGAGGGGGGCAAAGAGGTCAATTGTCCCGGGCCCAGGGAGAGAGCAGATTCAGAATTTTGTTCCCTATTAGATTGTATTTATTGAGAGGGGGGGGGGGGGGGGGGGGGGGGGGGGGGGGGGGGGGGGGGGGGGGGGGGGGGGGGGGGGGGGGGGGGCGGGGGCTATATCACTATATTCCGGGCCCATGTCTCTTGCGCCTGGGTCATTGGTGGGGAGGGGTGATGGGCAAGCTTCAGTCGGTGGGTGGGTGGGTTTTAGAGAATGCATGTGTCTAAACAGATGGGTGGGTTGCGGTGGGATTTTGGTGTTTTGGGTGAGGGGTTGTTGCAGAGGGATGCTGGGATATACTGGGATGTGCCACAGCTGTAAGGGAAACTCAAGACTGAACACTTAAGGCCTTTTGTCTATTCCCCTTGAAATAAAGAAAACTAAAAAAGCAGGGGCAAAAGTTACAAACCGGATTCCAAAAAGTTGGGACACTTGGTATTTTGTGAATTTAAAAAATGCTCCCATTTTCAAGTCATTCAATCTATTAATAAGATAGAGCATTGTGCAAAGTCCACATGTTTGAAATCCGGTTTGTACAAAATAAAACTAAGAAGAGTAAATTCAAGTACAGATCATTTAAGACAGGAGTAGGTCATAGGCTGAATGAAAACTTCTCCTGGCATTCTTTTCTCCACTTTAGCATCTCTATGGCAGCTTTAATTTGAGGTGACATTTGGGTGACGTGTGTGTGTGTGTGTGTGTGTGTGTGTGTGTGTGTGTGTGTGTGTGTGTGTGTGTGTGTGTGTGTGTGTGTGTGTGTGTGTGTGTGTGTGTGTGTGCGCGCGTGCGTGCGTGCGTGTGTGCGTGCGTGCGCGCGTGCATGCGTGTGTGTGTGTGTGTATTTAGAATGGTTGACGATGCAACACTAAGGATGCATAATCAGTGGAAGCAGAGCCTTTCACACGTGTCATATTCTCGGACTCAACTCAGCAAAACAAAACTAAACAAACAAAAACTTTTTTGGACTTTTTAGCCCCCACCCTCACAACAGAAGAGTGGTGACCCCTTGGAGGGCCTGGGGGTATGTGGGGGGATAAAGAGGAGGCGAGAATGGGGGACGTGGGGTGGGGAGATTTGGGCAGACATGTTGAATCAGAGATGAGAGGGTGCTAGGAACAAATAAAGGTCCAAAGGTAGAACGAGCCATTGTTTTTGTCTGGTCAGTTATTCTGTGGGTGTGTGTCTGGACAAGCATGCGTGTGTGAGGGTGTGTGTGTGTGTGTGTGTATGGGTGTTTTCAATCCGCTACAAATAGTGTTTCCGTTCATAAAGGCAGGGTCAGGGAGCAGAGGGGTCAGGGGGGGTTGGCCAGATTGGAGGGGGCTAGATGAGACAGATCAAAGCACAGGCCTGTGGTGGTTGTGCTAGTACTTGGGATGAGGGGAGGGGTGGAGGAGTGGTGCTTTCTCGAGGGGGATTATTGCTCAGTTTTGTTTGCATGATCCCGCTGTTTTCACGCACATGGCCCCCCCTTCGGCTAACCACCTAGCCACCTCCTCCACACGTCTCTCTTCTCTTCTCCTTCCCGCTCCTCTCCCTCTCCCGCCTCTCGCTGAGATCAACCTTGGCTTGTTATGACAACAGCAACAACAAACAGAATAGCAGAATACAGCTAAATCCACCAGATGCACAGCGCGACGCCGTGACTTTGTAATGAACTTCAGCGGCTAGCTAGCGTGGGTTAGCGAGGTCCTATATTAGCCAGGTACCCTCGAACCCTCATGTCGGCGCGGGGGGTGGTGGGGTTTTTAGACGGCCTGGAATACTGACGAGCCAATGAAAGGCAGGCTGCACAGGATGGGGCGGCTCCGCTCGCAGACAACAAAGGAGTTGTTGCCACGGGATACCTGACAACTGCAGGTGCAGTGGGAAATTAGCTTGTGCAGGAGTGCTAATTCTTTTCCACACGATACAGTTCCTGTTTTCTGGTAAAAAGGAATAAAGTTCACAGTGAAATGTGGCTGTGGCTGTGACTTAGTCACTAGAGAGGGATTTCTTTGACTTGGCATTGTGTTCTGAGGGCAGGTCACCTTCCAGTCCAAACTTGGCTCTCAAAAGAGGCTTTGACATTGGCATTGCTATAGCTAAATGAAGCAAACATGATTCCAAACTTAAATAACAGGGGTCTGGGCAACTGTTAAAAAGAGATCAAAAGCAAATACTGTGCTTCATAGTCATTGGGTAGCCTTGCCTAACCTCACAATTGAACCAACCAGATTGTTTCTGGAATGCTAATTTGTTGTCTCCTGAGGACTCTCTGGATGCAGAGATGATGTATATAAATGGATGAACTGCTTGTGGTAAAATAATGGATAAATAAAATGAAAAAATGGTTGTTCAAGCAGCTCGGAGATGGAGGGGACCAGTAGACCTACTACTGTGCATGGTAGAAAATATTCATCTCGAATTGGTGAAGAAGATAACATCATTGTGATTTCTTTAAACCAGAGGTCAAGTCCAGGGGGGCAAATGTGGCTCGCAAAAGACACATTATGTAGTAGCATATTATTTCAAATGTGTGATACAGATGGTCCACTTTTCAAAGCTGCTACCATCATACCTGTGCCGAAGAAATCATCACCATCATGCTTCAATGACTACCGTCCTGTAGCACTGACGCCCATAATCATGAAGTGCTTCGAACGGCTAGTCCTGTCACACATCAAAGCCACCCTACCCCCCACCCTAGACCCCTACCAGTTCGCATACCGAGCCAAGCGATCCACGGAGGATGCAATTTGCTCTGCCCTCCATCCAGCCCTCACCCACTTGGACAATAAAGACTCATATGTGAGAATGCTGTTCATTGACTTCAGTTCAGCATTCAATACCATAATACCACAACAACTCATCAGAAAACTGGACAAACTAGGTTTCAGCACCTCCCTCTGCAACTGGCTGCTGGACTTCCTGATGCAAAGACCACAAGCAGTACGGGTAGGGAACAACACCTCGAGCACCCTGACCCTGAGCACGGGGGCTCCGCAAGGTTGTGTTCTCAGCCCCCTGCTGTTCACGCTGCTGACACACGACTGCACAACGACCCACAGCACTAACCATCTAGTGAAGTTTGCGGATGATACAACACTGGTGGGCCTCATCACCAAGGGCGATGAGACTCACTACAGAGAAGAAGTAGACCTGCTGGCCAGATGGTGCAAAGACAACAACCTCCTGCTGAATGTCAACAAGACCAAGGAGATTGTTGTCAACTTCCAAAGGGTCCAAAAACAACTGCCACCACTGACCATCGACGGCGATGCTGTGGAGAGAGTGAGCAGCACCAAGTTCCTTGGAGTGCACATCAGCGACGACCTCTCTTGGACCACCAACACTACATCACTGGCGAAGAAGGCCCATCAGCGTCTCTACTTCCTGCGCAAACTAAAGAAGGCAAGTGCTACACCCTCCATCATGACAACATTCTACAGAGGAACCATAGAGAGCGTCGTGTCCAACTGCATCACAGTGTGGGGAGGAAGCTGCACGGAGAAAAACAGGAAGACACTCCAGCGTGTTGTGAACACAGCGAAGAAGATCATTGGAGTACCACTCCCCTCCCTGCAGGACATTTACACCACACGCCTCACCCGGAAAGCACTGATGATCATCAAAGACACAAGCCACCCTGCACACAAACTGTTCAGCCTCCTGCCCTCTGGAAAGAGGTACAGGCGCCTCCGTTCCCGTACCACCAGGCTGGCGAGCAGCACAATGCACCAAGCGATCAAGATGCTGAACACTCAACCCACTCTCCCTCCACTGTCAGCCTCTAGCCAGCAAGGCCACTGACAACCCCCCCCCCCCATCCCCCACCACCATATCTGAGACTGAACTTTCAACCTGCACTAACTCAAAACATGCACACACACACACACACACACACACACACACACACACACACACACACACACACACACACAGTACACACACACACACACACACACACACACAACAGCACACACACACACAAGCACACTGCACTTTCTGCACTAAACCCAAACATACATACACACACTGACACACACACACACACACACACACACACACACACACACACACACACACACACAGACACACGAACACACACACAAGACGCACACCGCACCTTCTACCTGCACTAAACACATACACACACATACACACACACACACACACACACACACACACACACACACACACACACACACACACACACACACACACACACACACTGCTGCTGGTGTACTTGACAGACCTTTTTAATATTTATTTTTCTTCAAAATGCTACTATTACCATGTCAGAACGCTATAAAGGACTTTTTTTTAGGAAAAGCACAAAAGCACAACAAATACCTCTTAATGTATGTCCTCTACAAGTCTTCTGTTGTCCAGTCTTGCACTTTAAATGTCTGTATGAGCACTGTCTATGTCCATACTGTCTTAAGTCCATGTATAAGTACTGTCTATGTCTATACTGTCTATGTCCTTACCTAGATTAGTCTATGTCTGTATGGGAAAGCAAGAAATGTAATTTCAAATTCTTTGTATGACCAGTGCATGTAAAGAAATTGACAATAAAACCTACTTGACTTGACACCATTGATATAAAAAAAACATGATTTGAAGGCAAAATGTTGTGCATCACAAGAATTAGGCTATGAGTGTGTCTAGGTGTAACAATACTAGCACATAGACGTAGTAGCCTATAAGTAAGTAATCTCTTAGTAAACTAGAACTGCACTCAGAGTGCAGACCTCCGCCAAGGAAGCTGTTTGATAAAACAGTTAGAAACTGGAGTTAGAAACTGGAATGTCAAAATTCGCAGTATCCTGCAATGGTTAAGAATCTTTTTTAAAAAATCCTGGATCCGCATCACCACCCCAATTTAATTACTTGTTCCTTTTGTGATTTTCAACAACTCCACAATTCCACCGAAATCCGTTCATAACTTTTTGAGTTATCCTGCTGACAGACAAACAAATTAACAAACACACACACAGACAAACCAATGTGACCAAAAGCATAATGATGGGGATGAGTAGGCTAATTGTGCTATTTATTTAGCGTTAAATACAGAGAGGATAATAAGTATTTGATCCCTTGCTGATTTTGTTGGTTTGCCCACTAATAAAGACATGATCATTCTATAACATTAATGATAAAATGTATTCTAATATAGAGAGACAGAATATCAAAAAGAAAATCCAGAAAATAACTTTGAAGAATATATTTTAATTGATTTGTATTCCATTGAGGAAAATAAGTATTTGACCCCTCTAGTCAAAGAAGACAAAATACTTGGTGGCAAAGCCCTTGTTTTCTCATACAGAGGTCAGATGTTTCTTTCAGTTAATGACAATGTTTGTGGATATATTAGAAAGGATTTTTGTCCACTTTTCTTTGCAGATCATCTCTAAATCACTGAAGTTGTATGACTGTAGCTTGCCAAATGGGAGCTTCTGTTCTCTTCACAGGATTATTATAGGGTTAATGTATGGAAACTGTCTAGGCCACTTCATGACCTTAATGTGCTTCTGCTTGAGCTACTCCTTCGTTGCTTGGGCTTTATGTTATGGATTATTATTATATGGTTGTGACGTCATCTGTCGAATGCTCCATTCATTTCAACGGGGCTCCCCAACGTTTGTGTGGTGTAATACTATGTGATGCCTTTTATTGTGAAAGCCATAGAATGTAGAGGGGGCTTCCGGTCCCTCACGTTCAGTTCAGTCTTAGGTCAAGTGCTTGTGAGACGTGAAGAACGATCGCTCTGTTATACTTACCTGCAAACCTGTTAATAAAAGAATAACTTGACATGGTGTCAGAAATGGGCGACGACGCATGATCGGAGAAAGTTAAAAGATGAAAAAGAAGACAAAGAGGGGAAGTCGTACATCCAGCGGATTAAACGAAAGTCTGGCAGGTGGTTCTGGCGGCGAAACGAGGGACGAGCTGGCAGAAATGGCGCGACCGACGCCAAGTGCAACGTTCACCATACAACCTCCGGAGCCATTTGATTTCACCAAGCCACAAGAATGGGAACGGTGGATTAGGAGATTCGACCGCTTTCGGCTTGCAAGCAACCTAAACGCAACGCCAGAGGAAAACCAGGTAAACACGCTGGTGTATTGCATGGGCGATGAAGCCGAGGATGTGCTAAAGGGGCTAACGCTAACAGCAGATGCTAGGAAGAAATACTCAGACGTGAAAGCAGGCTTTGATGCATTCTTCGTACCGAAAAAGAATGTCATATATGAGAGAGCCAAGTTTAATCAGCGCGTACAACTGCCGGGGGAAACGGTGGATTCCTTCATCACTGCTCTATACAGTTTAGCCGAACATTGTAATTATGGACAGTTACATGAGGAGCTGATTCGCGACAGGCTGGTAGTCGGATTGAGAAACGTGTCCTTGTCCGAGAAGTTACAGCTAGACAAAGACCTCACGCTCCAAACTGCCATAGAAAAGACGAGGCTTTCGGAAGAAATACGACGACAGCAGTCGGACCTGAGAGGTGAAAATAGCGAATGCAACAATGTCGATGCTGTGCATGCTACCGCTAGCTACAGAAAGCCCAAATTCCCCGCCAAGCTGGCACAGGCTCCAGGCAGATACAAACCTGCACGATCGCAGCAAAGTGCAAGGGCCTGCTATAGATGTGGGAAAACGCCAGTACATGGAAAAGCAGAATGCCCTGCGACAGATGCTGTATGTCACAGTTGTGGAAAGAAAGGACATTATAGCAAAGTGTGTAGGAACAGTGCAACTTCCCTGAATGCTGTTACAGTAGAGGAAGAGGACAGTTTTTTCCTCGGGGCTGTGGATGCTGGAAAAGATCCATGGACAGTGCAGCTACAAGTCAGAGACAAAAAAGTGTGCTTTAAGATAGACACAGGTGCCGATGTCACTGCCCTGCCGGCCGAGGTGTACGGTGACATTGCTGGGGGGCTAGATGTGACACGACTGGAGGCATCAACACGCCCGCTCTTCGGACCTGGTGGCAATGTACTCAATGTCCTGGGCGTAGCTAGAGAGACACTGCGCAGAGGCGAGAAGATGGCAGAAGAGGACATTTATGTCGTCAAAGATCTGCACACTGCACTGCTGGGTCGGCCTGCCATCCAACAGCTCCAACTTGTAAGCAGAGCGGACAGCATCACCATGGACACGGTGAAACAACAGTATCCAAAGCTGTGCAGCGGCTTGGGCCTTGTGCGGAGGCCATACACACTGAAACTGAAACCAGGTGCGGTGCCCTTCTCTCTTTCAACGCCTCGCAGAGTCCCTCTGCCGCTCATGGGAAAAGTGAGGGAGGAGATAGGTCGCATGGAGAAGATGGGCGTGATCACCAAGATCGAGGAGCCGACCGAGTGGTGTGCCGGGATGGTGGTGGTGCCAAAAAAAGAAGGTACTGTTCGCATTTGTGTCGATTATACAAAAATGAACGAATCTGTGTGCAGAGAAAAATTTATCCTGCCATCAGTTGAGCACACGCTGGGCATGCTAGAAGGTGCAACAGTATTCAGTAAACTAGATGCCAATATGGGCTTTTGGCAGGTGCCACTGACGAAAGAGTCTGCCAAATACACCACCTTCATCACTCCCTTTGGGCGCTACTACTTTAATCGGCTACCCTTTGGCATAGCTTCTGCCCCAGAGCATTTCCAGAGGATGATGATGACGGAGGTGACCGCAGGCCTAGACGGGGTACTGTGTCACATGGATGATGTGCTGGTATGGGGACGGACACAGGATGAGCATGACATGCGGCTACATGCAGTGCTTCAGAAAGCACAAGAGACTGGCATTACACTCAACATGGACAAATGTGAGCTCACACGACACACAGTCAAATTCCTGGGCCATGTGCTTTCAGCAGACGGCGTGAAGCCAGATCCAGAGAAGACGAGCGCAGTACAAGAGATGGATCCGCCTAAAAATGTCAGCGAACTCAGGAGTTTCCTGGGTATGGTCAATCAGCTGGGGCGCTTCATACCTCACCTGGCTGAAAAGCACAAAGTTCTACGAGACTTGCTCTCCAAGAAAAACCACTGGTACTGGGGAGAAGAACAGCAGGCCGCCTTCGATCAGCTGAAAGCTGAGCTGTCATCCACACCAGTGCTCACACTATACAACCCCAACAGTGCATTGAAAATCTCTGCTGATGCCTCTTCTTTCGGCCTAGGTGCGGTCCTGCTGCAGCAGAACAAAGATGGCTGGTCACCTGTGGCGTACGCATCACGATCCATGACACCGACAGAGCAACGCTACGCCCAAGTAGAGAAGGAGGCACTGGCAGCAACGTGGGCTTGTGAAAGGTTCAGCAGTTTCATCCTGGGAAGACAATTCGAGCTCGAAACCGACCACAAGCCGTTGGTGAGTCTGCTGGGAGGCAAAGCTCTGGATGACCTCCCACCCAGAATCCAAAGATTTAGGATGCGGCTTCTGAGGTACGACTACATAGTCAAGCATGTCCCCGGTAAAAGCCTATGGACAGCCGACACCTTATCTCGAGCTCCTCTGAGATCTAAACAAACACACACAGACACAAGCCTGCTGGAGAACACCAACATATATGTTGACTCTGTAATCAGCAACCTTCCTGTCAGCGGGGACTATCTGGCCAGCCTGCGCGAGCACCTGAAAGCAGACAGCACTTGCTCCACACTGATGAAATACTGCACAGATGGCTGGCCTGACAAAAGCCAACTACAGGGAGAGCTGAAACGTTACTGGGAGGACATGGCAGTACTGACTGTACACGATGGCCTGCTGCTGCGGGGTACAAGGCTTGTCATCCCATCAGCGCTGCAAGGTGATGTGCTGCACAGGCTACACGAGGGTCACCTGGGGGTGACAAAATGCAGGGGCCGGGCCAAAGACACAGTATGGTGGCCAGGACTCAGCAGCCAGCTGAACAACATGGTGCTGAAATGCAAAATCTGCATTAAAGAGAGACAGAACGTCAAAGAGCCGCTGATGCCAACAGACATGCCAGACAGGCCCTGGCAAACCGTGGGAGCTGATCTGTTCACACTGAGAGGCAAGACTTACCTGCTAGTCGTAGACTATTTCTCAAGGTACGTGGAAATTGCACTACTGTCACCCACAAAATCCACAGATGTAGTGCTACACCTAAAATCCATGTTCGCCCGCCATGGTATTTGTGAATTTTTTAAAAGTGACAATGGGCCGCAATTTTCAGGTAGCTACTTTAAAGACTTTGCAGCCAAGTATGGCTTCGTACACACCACAAGCAGCCCCAAGTTCCCTCAGAGCAATGGGGAGGCCGAACGGGCTGTACAAACTGTGAAAAACCTGTTAACGAAAGCATCAGACCCATATCTCGCCTTACTGGCCTACAGAGCAACCCCCCTGCAGAACGGATACAGCCCAGCGGAGCTGTTGATGGGGCGCCGCCTCCGTACTACTGTCCCCACTCTTCCGACCCAGCTGAACCCTGCTTTGCCAGACTACGACGAGGTGGGGGCCAAAGAAAAGGAGAAGAGGAAGAACGACGCAAGGTACTTCGACAAGCGGCACAGAGCAAGGACCCTGCGCCCACTCGTACCCGGAGAGGATGTGTGGGTCACTGATGCTCGAGTCGAGGGAACAGTGATCTCACAACACAACACTCCTCGCTCCTACATCGTTCAGGGGCCCCAAGGCACTCTGAGGAGAAACCGGCATCACTTGGTGCCGCTGCAGACAAACAACGGGGTGGTCGACGCCGAGCCACAGGTGGAAGAGGAACCACCTACTCCAGAGGCCCCACCAGTGACATCATCTACCACCGCAGAGACTGTGCAGACCAGGGCCGGGAGAGAGGTGAGACCGCCACAAAGACTGGTAACACAATGAGACTCTTATCTGACTTTCAAAAAAGAAAAGAAAGAAAGAAAGAAAGAAAAAAAAACCCAAAACAAACACACACAACAAAAAAAAACCAAACAAACAAAAAAAAAGAGAAAAGAAAAGCAAGAACATTAAAAAAAAGGAAAAAAGGAAGAAAATATGATTGTGAAATGCTTTATGGAAGATGACTTGTAAAATGTGAAATGTGATTGTGAAATGTTTTATAAAATGTGACTGTTGTAATTGATCTGCTTTTAGGTACTCTAGTAGAAACCGGAGATTCAGAGTAAGTTTTGTTGCTTTGTTGTAAGTTGCTTGTTGAAGTGAAGTAGTTAAATGTTCTTATAATGTTCACGTGTGAATCAGGGACAGAACAGGTCTTCCAGCAAAAAGGGCAGAATAAACCCTTAAGACCTGCTGGGACAAAGGTAGTCCACCCTTTGTCCCAAAGAAAGGGAGATGTGGTGTAATACTATGTGATGCCTTTTATTGTGAAAGCCATAGAATGTAGAGGGGGCTTCCGGTCCCTCACGTTCAGTTCAGTCTTAGGTCAAGTGCTTGTGAGACGTGAAGAACGATCGCTCTGTTATACTTACCTGCAAACCTGTTAATAAAAGAATAACTTGACAGTTCGGACGTCTGTTATTTTTCGATAACGGACGGGTTGGTCTATAACAGACCGCTGTCAATGGCAACAAGACTTTTCACTGCTAAAGCGACTTTTCAACAAGACTCTAATCAGCTGCTGTGATAGACAGCATCCGTTGTCCTGGCTACCGCTGTCAATGGCAACAAGACGTTCACTACTAAAGCCACTGGCTTGTGTACAAGTCAGTGGCTAAAGCGAATGTTTCATATCACTCCGCAGGGGGTCCGGTCTTTTGTCACTCTAATCAGCTGCTGCGATAGACAACACCTGTTGTCCTGGCTAGCTGTTGCCTAGCGGTGTTCCACAACGGCACTGTTTTGTTTTGCGCAGCAACAATCTTAACATTAAATAATGTCCCCGCATGTGTGAATCATTTAAGTATATCCATATAATAAGCGGGTTAACTTTCGGCGAGTCGGTCGCTTTGTGGAATAGCAGCACTTCAGAGAGAACAAGACCCCTCCGCTCCGTGTCGGGGTCTAAAGATTCTCTCTGTCGTGCTGCTATTCCACGGTAGCGACCTTCTCACCGAACGTTAACCCTTACTTATCATATTGGGAGACCAATCCATGACCCACCTTCAGTCTAGTGGTGGTGGAAAAGAGGTTAGCATGCAGCATTGTACGTTTACATGTCTCCCTCCATCCATTTCTTGACAATGTGAAGTTGTCCTGTGTCTTGGCCAGACAAACAACCTCAAAACATAATGTTACCACTTTCATTTATGATGTTGGAGAAGGTGTTGTTCTTGGGATCATAGGCAACATTTCTCTTCCTCCAAACACATTGAGTTGTGTTAATGCCAAACAGTTTGATTTTGGTCTCATCTGATTCCAGCACCTCCCAATCATATCCTAATCCAGTTTGATGTTCACTGGCAAACCTCAGGTGAGCCTGAACAGGTTCCTTCTGAAGCCGGGGTACCATACATGCACTGCAGGATTTTAATCCGCTGTGGTATCAAGTGTTTCCAATAGTTTTCTTAGTGATTGAGGTCCCAGCTGCCTTGAGATCATTTCCTAGCTCCTCCCATACAGTTTTAAGGTGCTCTATCTCCTTTTTTCTGGTTATTAAATTCCCACAAGGTCAAATCTTGTATGGAACCAGAGGCAGGCCTAAGATTGATGATTGATGATCATTTTGTATGTCCTAAAACTGGGAAGAAATGCACCAACAGTTTGCTCTTTAATACCCAGGAGCCCATTTCAGCCTTGTTGAGTTCTAAAATCTTGTCCCTGACATCCTTTGACAGCTTTTTGGTCTGTCCCATGTTGGCGAGTTTAGTTTGATTGATTGACTGATTCTATGGACTGATTCTGCAGATTCAATGTGTCTTTTGTGCAGGTTACTATTAACAGGTGTGTTCAATTCAGATAACAAGTTGATTGGAAGTGCCACTTGATCTGCGGGATCAGAACTCTTAATGGTTGGCAGGGGATCAAATACTTAATTCCCTCAATTAAATATAAATCAATTATTATATATTCTTTAGAGTTAATTTCTGGATTTTCTTTTTGATATTCTGTCTCTCCATATTAGAATACATATTATCATTAACATTAAAGACTGATCATGTCTTTATTAGTGGGCAAACCAACAAAATCAGCAAGGGATCAAATACTTATTCTCCTCACTGTACATGTATGCTCAATTTCAGTGCATTTTTGATGAGTATTGACCTCATCCCAGATTTTGATTTTGGCCCACTGTGACTTTGAGTTCAACACCCTAGTTTAAACTACATGTAAACTACAAGATCACAGTAGTCTACCCTTCTTAAACTCAGCAAAATAATAGTTTAAGTAATAAGTAATCGTGAAGAAACATCACAGCGCCTTAATCATAAAAAAAATGAAAATCAGACATTGTCACATGATCTTATAATCCCCAAGGCATACCAATGGGGGTGGAGAAATCTTTAAAACGACAAAATTAAAGGTAGTCAACAAAAGAAAACAAAGTCTGAATAACTCTTCTACGAAATACACCTCACACATGCGCGCGCGCACACACACACACACACACACACATACTAATCGCACACATGTGGTCAAGTGAGCCTGGGTAATTAATTAAGCAAGTTTTAATGAGTTTTTGTAATGAGATGTAAGTAGCGTAATGCACGGTGTGCGCAGTTAGCTTTTCCTTCCATGGTTGCACCAGCGCTGAGCTGAGCTGAGGAGAGGAAAGAAGAGAGGAGAGACGAGAGGTGGCTGTTTGATTAATTCTAATCCTTTTAATTAGGAGGCCTAAGATTTCCCCAAAGGCCCTGTGATAATGGCGGCAAAAGAAAAAAATCTGTCATTGAGTGGCTTCTGAGTTCTGACTGATGGTTCCATTAAGGCATAAAACAAGACGTAATTTGTGTCAAAGTCACATGAAACAACAACAAGAACTGTTGCGGGCCCTGTTGAGTCACCGCAAGCCTTGAGTGGTCTGGTGTGAAGGAATTGTTTTTGCAAGAAAGCGCCTGTTGAGATCTATTTATCCCTTCGAACAGAGAGAGAGAGAGAGAGAGAGAGAGAGAGAGAGAGAGAGAGAGAGAGAGAGAGAGAGATTGAGATTGAGATTGATTTCATTGTATGAAAACAGATGATAGCATCCTGAAGCAACCCTGGTGAGATGCTATGTTTAGACTCCAAACAGGAAAGATTTTGTTTGGACTGTGTAACCAATGATGACTTATTTTGAAATATTCTCCACAGCCCATGTGTGCATGTGAATGTGTGGATGTGTGGATGTGTGTGTGTGTACTGTATGTATGTGTGTACATTCTTTCAGCGTGTGTGTGTGTGTGTGTGTGTGTGTGTGTGTGTGTGTGTGTGTGTGTGTGTGTGTGTGTGTGTGTGTGTGTGTGTGTGTGTGTGTGTGTGTGTAGACATGCTTGCGTGTGTATGTTAGTATGCCTAGCGTGTGTATATAATTCTCCCTGGGGGGGAGGCAGAGCAGTTATAATGCCAGTCATCCTCGCCACCCTGGGAGCGAATGCTGTCTTCTGTCAGCTGGCTCAGCCGCCAGATGCACACACACACACACACACAAACACACGCACGCACGCACGCACGCACGCACGCACGCACGCACGCACAGACACACACACACACACACACACACACACACACACACACACACACACACACACACACACACACACACACACACACACACACACACACACACACAGGTGTGCATGTGTTTATTTACGTCTCGGTGTGTGTGTGTGTGTGTGTGCAGTTTTGCAGGTGCCTGCAGGTGCACAGTCCCCACTCAGCAGCTGTATTTACATGTGTCTATATCTGTTTGTACCTGCTTGTGTGTGTGTGTGCGTGTGTGCGTGCGTGACTGCGTGCGTGCGTGTGTACGTGCGTGACTGCGTGCGTGGGTGCATGCGTGTGTGTGTGTGTGTGTGTGTGTGTGTGTGTGTGTGTGTGTGTGTGTGTGTGTGTGTGTGTGTGTGTGTGTGTTTTACGTTTATACTGTTTATTTATGCACACATATGCATATTCGTTCTTGGTTGCAGTAATAAGCAAGTGCTTGCGCATGCAGGTGTTTGTGCACCAGTGTTTTTTGATGTGAGAAGGTGTGTGCAGTATGTGAGTATGTGTGTGTGCTGGTGTGTGTCTGAAACTCTGTGTGTGTGTGTGTGTGTGTGTGTGTGTGTGTGTGTGTGTGTGTGTGTGTGTGTGTGTGTGTGTGTGTGTGTGTGTGTGTGTGTGTGTGTGTGTGTGTGTGTGTTTGAGTGTGTGTGTGTGTGTGTGTGCGTGCGTGCGTGCGTGCGTGCGTGCGTGCGTGCGTGCGTGCGTGCGTGCGTGCGTGCGTGCGTGCGTGCGTGCCTGTCTGCATGTGTACATGTCTGTATGTGTGTTTGCAGAGTATGCCTGTGGTGGTTTGAACGTGGCGCACCATCATGCTACCACCTTGCTGCCCTGGCACGCTGGCACCAACCCCTGCTAGGCAACACTTACCCACATAAATATTACATGCCTGCCACCGCCACCACCGCCGCTTACTGAAAAGCAGCGTGGTTATTGGAGCTGTCACAGCACTGACAAACAACCTACTGCATAGGTTTGTTCCACTTAAACACACACGAGTGCCCGTGTGTGGGCCTCGCCTCGCGCCCTCTCTCTGTTGCTGTACAGTATGCTTGATGTCAGGTGATGGGGACAAAGAGGCTGTTTACTCTGTGTGTGTGTGTGTGTGTGTGTGTGTGTGTGTGTGTGTGTGTGTGTGTGTGTGTGTGTGTGTGTGTGTGTGTGTGTGTGTGTTTGAGAGAGAGAGAGAGAGAGAGAGAGAGAGAGAGAGAGAGAGAGAGAGAGAGACTGTAGGGAGAGAGAAAAGAGGTATGATATAGGCCTACATTTGTATTCTATGTGGGCATTTGGTGGACGAATGAATAATGTGTGTGTGTGTGTGCGTGCGTGCGTGCGTGCGTGTGTGTGTGCGTGCGTGTTTGACACTGAGAGGGCGCAATCTGGAACCGGGAGGGGTCCTTTGCAGAATGTGAGCTATGCGCCTGGAGACTGCGGGCGGTTGGATTTGTGTGTGTGTGTGTGTGTGTGTGTGTTGGGGGGGAGAGAGAGAGAGAGAGAGAGAGAGAGAGAGAGAGAGAGAGAGAGAGGGAGATGGATGAGAGCTGGATGGATGGATGTGTGCAGTAGGCAGGGGGTTGATGGTCTTAGCCAGGCCCTGACCCACACACACACACACCAAGATTGGTCATGCTCTTGGACCAACACACACACACACACACACACACACACACACACACACACACACACACACACACACACACACACACACACACACACACACACACACACACACACACACACACACACACACACGCACACACACGCACACACACACACACAGGAATGAGCTTGATTGTATGTTTACACGCATTCTGTATGTGTTTACGCATCATGTATGCATAAACAAGCAAATCGTACACTTGTACTTGTGTACGTGTGCTTATACAAACACATGCAGTCACGCACGCACGCACACACGCATGCAAGCACGCACGCACGCACGCACGCACGCACGCACGCACGCACGCACGCACGCACGCACGCACGCACGCACGCACGCACGCACGCACACCCTCCCCTCTCACCTCCTTCTACTTTTTTTCCCCTCTACTCCCCTGCTGATTGCTGGCGACTCTGTGTAACAATACGCCTATTATGGACCTCCTCAACCCCAAAGCACCCCCCCCACAAAAAAAGCCTCCCCCTTCCTCACAACCACTTTGCCCATTGCAAACCATTACCCAAACCCACTTTCTAGCACCAATATTACACACATGCTCACCACGACATCCCCCGTCATCAGAATGCCAGCAAAAAACCTCAATCCACCCACAAACCCTTTCCAAAACCTCTGACCAAATCCAGTGTCCAGTACCAATAGTATGCACCAATGTCTTCCCTCCTGTAGTAAAACCTCCTTCCCTCCCACAAACATTCAATAGATGTGAAAAATCTCCCACCCTCTACTGCAGTCACACACCCCCCCCACCACCACCACCACCATCCCTCCTTCCCTGAAAGTTCAGCCACCACCCGAAACTCCCTCTGAACAGGCCCCCCGATTCGTCCAGCCCCCCATTGCCCAGAGAGCAGCTCTGGTGAGTGTGGTGGTGCTGGTAATATTCTGAGTAGCCATGGAGAATGGGCTTAGTAAAGTCCTCACTCTTGACGCCATCACTCCTGCCTTTAGTAAGCACCACTAACATCACCGCCACCACCATCACCATCACCACCACCAGTGCTGCCAAAACAGCTCAATGCTGTCAGTGTCTTCTGAACTCATCCATCATAAAGGGATGATGTGTGGGGAACTGCTGCTGGTGGTAGTGGGCAGAAGAAGGTGGGGAGTTGTGGGTTGAGAGTGGCAACCCCTGGAGGGAAGGTGCTGTGTGGTACGGAATGGAGCAGGGGAGATGGGAGATGGGTCAGTTGTCCCGGGGCCAGGGAGGTGGTGGGCACAGAATTGGGTCTTCATTACATTGCATTGCATTGTATTGAGGGTGGGGGCTTTTTAGATCCCTTTGTTCTGGGCCCTGCAAATGCTCTTAGTGGCCCTGGAGCGGAGCATAATGGAGGACTTGGGGGAGGGAAGTCCCCTTTGTAGTAACCAACCAGCCACCGCCTCTGATCTACCGCGAGGAGGCTCCCAGGACCCAAAGAAATAACAAAAGAAACCTCATTCTTGGAAAAAACGGAGGGGAAAAATGGGCTGGTAAATCATTTGGAGGCATCTCTGAAATCTGCTTAGCTCTTGCTGCCGGCCCGCCACATCAGCCTAATTCTGCGATATTGCGATGGGCTTATTAAAGGCAGAGATGGGGGAAACCGGATCCGTAAGGGTCTTCCCACCCTTGCGGTCCTTGGGAACCCTCCTGTTCTGCCAACCCCATTCGCAAGAACACCCGTTAATGAGCCTATCCAGTCATCCATCCACCTATCCATCCTTCCATCTATCAATCCATCCTTCCATCCATCTATGCATCCATCCATCTGTCCGCCTGCTCTGTTCCGTTCTGTTTGTCTGGGACGCTGTCTTGAAAACCATGGAGAGAACGAGACAAGTGGTTTAGGGAGAGGGTGCCTGGTGTCATGTTTCAGTTGCGTTTGCTAATAAGATGATAATCTGACCCAAACTGGGTCATGGGGAGAGGAGAGGAGTCAATTGGTAGTTTTGGAAACACAAAAAGATTTGAGCAGATTCACAGCAATCACACATCAGAGACAAGGGATTTTCCAGAGGGGTGGGTGGATAAAGCAAAAAACAAAAAAAAACAACACAAAAAATAAGAAACTTTGTTTGCCAGAAATTTCTGTGATGGTCTTGTCTTCACAACAAAGGACAGAGAGAAAAAAGGTGAGAGGGAAGTTCTGTCCCTTTTCTAGCTTTGAAGCTGCTGAGTTCTGAAAAACCAATTCAATGACCTGAACAACATAGTCTCCATCCTAAAGGTAACATCAGATAAATCTGTTGATGCCCTCACACAACAACCACACATTAGGCTCATTAGGCTCATAAACAGAAATTAAGTCTTATTGATGCTTATAATACCTGCGGTATCATGTTTATAACATGCTCATGTCACATGATGGACACCCTCTCAGACCATAGGATTTGTTTGCTTGCCTCTTCTTTTCCACCAGTCGGTCAGCCTCTGCTGTCATGGTTACTGTCTGGCCAGTCAGTCAGCATATCTTTCTGTCTTTCTGTCCTTTTGTCTGTCTGTCCATCTGTAATCCCTGTCGTTGGAGTGTCTGTTTTAGGGCCCCTTTCTGTTCTGCAGTGGACCCTAATCCAACTCTGGCTGCCTGAGGAGAATGTCTGAAGGCTGGATGCTGGCCAGCTCGTGGATGAGCAGGCGAGGATGATGTGTCCATGTGTGTGCATGTGTGTGTCTGGGTGCATACATGTGTCCATGTGTGCAAGAGTCTGTGTGTGTATTTGCCTCCATTAGTCTATGCTGTATGTGTGTGTTTGATAGGATAATGGGATAGGAAGTGGCTTCTACGTGCCCCCTTCAGAGCTGCCTGTCTGAGGGACGATATGGCTGTATGAGGATCTATAAGGACAGACACAATGCTGGCACAGGGACAACATTGGCCTGATGTAGACTAATAGCCCCACTGATAAAGATCATCATATGCAGGAGGTAGAGGACAAAAGGGCACACACAGAAGCATAGGACAGTTGTAATTCTATTCTATTCTATTCTATTCTAGTCTATTCTATTCTATTCTATTCTACACATAAAGCTATGCACACACACATGCACACACACACACGCATGCACACACACGCACGCACGCACGCACGCACGCACGCACGCACGCACGCACGCACGCACGCACGCACGCACGCACAAACACACACACGCACACACACACACACACACACACACTCCTAAGTAATCATCTCGTGTCCCTTTGTGCACTTTGTCCAATCAGCATTTTGGGGGCTCGTGCCCCTGGCCTGCCTAATTTGGCTGATTCAACTTCACGGTTGTTGGTACCGTGGGTCTTCAAATAGCCTTAACACCATTTGCAGATTGGTTGTGGCTGGCAACCGACCAGCCCCCAGTGAGGGGGGCCAGATTGTGACCACAAGCCCACCTCCGGTCAAAACTTCATCTCACTCTCTCTCTCCCTATCTCTGCCTCTCCATCTCTCACTCTCTCTCCCTATCTGTCTCTCTCTCTCTCTCTCTCTCTCTCTCTCTCTCTCTCTCTCTCTGATACTGTGTATCACTCTCAAGCTGTTTTGTGCTAGCCTCTTTCACTCTGTGTGCTATCTTCATTTTCCTCTACTTCATGCTCTATCATTTCCGGATAGTGCACTCTGGTTTTCTTCTCAACTGAATTCTTCTTCTCTCCTTCTGACCTTCCATTCTTAATTTTTCTTCAATTGTTCAAATATCTTTCAATTACCATCTCTTCTCTTGATCAGTGGGGCTTTTTTCCTGAATCCACTCTCTGAGCTACTCTGCTCCTCTCGCTTTGCAGGACTGCAGTAGGCCTGCATCTTACAGGGGGTGGTGAGCACCGAAAACCCAACATGGATAGATTCGTCTCCACTCCTCTATCATTCCCACTAACTCTCTCTTCTCTTCTCTTCTCTTCTCTTCTCTTCTCTTCTCTTCTCTTCTCTTCTCTTCTCTTCTCTTCTCTTCTCTTCTCTTCTCTTCTCTTCTCTTCTCTTCTCTTCTCTTCTTCTCTTCTCTTCTCTTCTCTTCTCTTCTCTTCTCTTCTCTTCTCTTCTCTTCTCTTCTCTTCTCTTCTCTTCTCTTCTCTTCTCTTCTCTTCTCTTCTCTTCTCTTCTCTTCTCCGGTCCCAGTGACTATGCAAGGGCCTCAGCATAAATACTGTGCTTGGCTCCCCGCCAGCTCTGCTCGGGTGGCA
>NC_085869.1:28670710-28673210 GCF_034702125.1 Engraulis encrasicolus | reverse complement strand
AAAAATGAGAGGAAAGGAGGAGGAGTAGGAGGAGGAGGAGGAGGAGGGAAAAAAGAAGTAAAGGCACAGAATCAAATGAAGGACTTTCAAAAAAGACTGTGGCGCCAAAGAAAGCAGATAGCAGGGGATTTTTTTCGGTCCCCCCCACCCTCTTTCGGCCCTTTTACTCTTCTGGGTTCTTGCAGGGCCACAGCGAAGGCTTTGAGCAGGACCATGTTCCACTCCCTCAGTATTTTTGGAAAATCTCATTTGATGGGATTCTGGCAAAACATTTTTTGCTCCTCTGGGCCTTTCATGCAATATCAAGTGTTGCTTGGCAGGGACATGATGATATATTATGAATTTTAGACACCATGAATTATGGATAGAGGGCGAGTCAGCCCTCGTCAGATGCCTAAAATGTGTGACTAATTATTTCCTCCAACATATCGCGGGATTACATGACAGTTAAAGTGATTTTTTATTTTAGGGTTGAATTTAATTCCCTCTTTAGTTGCCTCTTCATGAAACGAAACGTTCTAGCTTACATCTTAGAGCAGCCAGTATGTGGGCGTCATGATTGCAGGACTATCTTTGTGCTGGGCCCTCACAGAAAATTGTAGGCTATGCCCCCCCCATAAGAAAATAATATTGGACCCCAAAAATCAAAGCTCTGTTTCCTTGTCATCCCTGATCTACACACTCTGTAGCAAGGCCCCTACAGTATAGTAATATATCTCTGTAGCAGAGGTTGTAGTGGACAAGCCAAGGCAAGGAATAGCAAGGCAAGTTTATTTGAACAGCATCAGCAGAGAATAGTATATGAGAGAGAGATAAATCAGGCGGTTTTTTTCCGGTTTCCACTTTACGTCGGGTAAACGCCCCTTTAGGAGACCTTCGATTAGGAGACCTTCGGAGTCTTGAGGTTGGGAATGAATGTAGTCCGCTTAGCGCTGTAGATGGCGGTAGCAAAAGTCTTGTGCAAACACCACGAAAAGAGAAAAAGAAGGAGGGACAACGCCCCCTTAGGAGACCGAATTTTGAACACACTCCTTCGCATTGGATGGGCGGGTTTTAACATATCTTACTTTACTTGACAATTCTTTGGCATCAGTATTATACACAGATAAGAATGTGTAAAATTCGAGAAAAGAAAAGAACACAGGTTAAAAGTAGAGTGGCAATAATACTCATAACACCTTAAGTTAACATAAAATGAGTATTTCAAAATGGTATTTATTCAAGTAAAAGAAATGTAGCATCTGGACCATGCTAGCTAGCATCTGCTACTCAAAAATATGGTTGCTTTCCTGTTTGTTGAGCTCCAAGCCTCCACCTTAGCCTAGCTGTTGGGGATTGAAGTGCGGGTACACCAAAAACAGCTAAAGCAACCAAAGTCATTCATTCTCTATGGAGATTCATTCTCTACGGCTACTTGGTCACCTTGGTCGTTTCTGGTGTACACGTACAATAAAACAAACACTTGGGCTAGGGCACTAGCATAGCTTCCAACCACACGGCTCTTTAAAAATATATGTGTTATTATTTTATGGTTATACAGAACTCCAAGCCTCCAGCTTGGCCCAAGGCTGGTTGCGGTGGAGGTTGAGGGCACAGTTGAAGGGGAGTTTGGTGACATACCGGTAGGGGCTGAGGGTGCAGTTGCAAGGGGAATGGACGAGGACTGAAGCCATGGGTGCAGGTGCTGGTGAGGACTGGTGCCGAGAGGGATGGTGGTGGCGCATGGATGGGTTTTCCAACCAGGTTTTCCAACCGGCACTGTTTTGTGTGGCTGCATTTTCCGTTGTAATCATCATTCATTTTCACAGTTGCCCACAGCCACACCATGCCACACCAGAGCGGGATTCCTCTCATACATATAAATACACACAGACACAGGCACGCACATGGGCACACACTCAGACACACACTCAGACACACACACACACACACACACACACACACACACACACACACACACACACACACACACACACACACACACACACACACACACACACACACACAAACACACACACACACACACACACACACACACACACACACACACACACACACACACACAAAGAATAACCTGACACATACAAATGAGCACACACACACACACACACACACACACACACACCGAACGAAGTGCTTGCCTTGTACCAAATGCCACCCTAATAATACACTTGGATTTCTCAGGCGTGAAGAAGAAGAGAAAAAAAAGCATGGCATGAGCTCCACAGGGATTAAATGTTAACCATCCATTCTGACATTCTCCATAGTCAGAATCAAATATAAGTGCAGATGTGGCACATCTGTACTCACACTCACACACACGCGCACACGCACACGTACACGCACACACACCAAACACTCCCTTTTATTAACCCTTTCATCTTCGCATCCCACGCACATTTACTCTGCCAGGCAACGCCAGGCCGTTCGCTGAACCATTATCGCTGCATTTAACCATCGCTGTTCTGCTTGGCTGGCAGAGAGAGACGGCGTAGAGGCC
>NC_085869.1:28658210-28660710 GCF_034702125.1 Engraulis encrasicolus | reverse complement strand
AAAGGGAAAATTAAAATGTTTCATATCGAGAAAGCCCCTCCTTCTCCTCCCAATTGAATGGATGTGTGTGTGTGTGTGTGTGTGTGTGTGTGTGTGTGTGTGTGTGTGTGTGTGTGTGTGTGTGTGTGTGTGTGTGTGTGTGTGTGTGTGTGTGTGTGTGTGTGTGTGTGTGTGTGTGTGTGTGTGTGCGTGTGTCCGCGCGTGTGTGTGCGTGTGTCCGCGCGTGCGTGTGGATGTGTGTGCGCGCGTGTGTGTGTGAGAGAGAGTGTGTGTGTGTGTGTGAATGTGTGTGTGTGTGTGTGTGTGAGAGAGAGTTAGAGAGAGCCAGAGAGAGAGAGAGAGAGAGAGAGAGAGAGAGAGAGAGAGAGAGAGAGAGAGAGAGAGAGAGAGAAAGAGATAGAGAATGATAGAGAGAGGAAGGTAATCGGGAAGAAACAGAGGGAGGAATAGGAAAGTGAGAGACACAGAAAAGGAGAGAGAGAGAGCGAGGGAGTGAACAAGTGAGAGAGACCGATAAACAGAAATAGAAATAGACAGGGAGAAATCAATTGTATGGCGAGGGGCCGAGTGAAAGGGGAGGGCTAGTGTGAATGGAGCGCGCCAGTGGGGTGCAGCAGCTGCCAAAGAACCTGCCGCAAGAAAGGAACGAAAGAAACGAAAGAAAGAAAAGAAGAGAAGAGAGGGAGAATTACAATAATACTCATGGAGTGTGCGCGGTCCCCCTTTTCAGAAGCCTTTGGCGGGGCCAAATCCTCCAGCGCACACAAGCCCGTCCCCACAACAATGGGCCCGATTCACCGGCCTCTTCAGGCACTCTCAAAGGCTCACGCTGGATCAAATGGCAAAACAGCCATCTTCATCTTGACCGTGAATGAGAGAGAGAGTGAGAGAGAGAGAGAGAGAGAGGCAGTCGGCGGGTGAAGACAAAAAGAGAAAGTGAGACAGATAAAGGGAAGGAATGGCTTCATCTGCTTGTGAAAGAAGAGGGATGGAGGGAGGAAAGGAGAGAGAGAGAGAGAGAGAGAGAGAGAGAGAGAGAGAGAGTGAGAGAGAGAGTGAGAGAGAGATTGAGAGAGTGTGTGAGAGAGAAAGAGAGAGAAAGAAAGAGGCTGGTCAAAGTAGAAGAGCGTAGAGCGCTGCATCCCTCCAGCGTGGCTGTGGTGGTGTGAATAACAGGGATTAAAGTGGCTGGCTTCATGCATAATGTACCGCACATCGGTGCTACCATGTAGCGCCATGCCTGGTGACAGCACTGGCCCCCCTGGCACAGATGCTTCTGGAGAGAGAGAGAGAGAGAGAGAGAGAGAGAGAGAGAGAGAGAGAGAGAGAGAGAGAGAGAGAGAGAGAGAGAGAGAGAGAGAGAGAGAGAGAGAGAGAGAGAGAGGATGAGAGAGACAGGACAAGAGAAATAGCAGAGCGTCCAAGTGAGTTAATGCTTGCCTAAACATCAAAATTATGGTCTGCCCTGCTTCACTTAGCAACACCAGTCATCAGCCCCAGAGCCCCATATAGAGAGGAGGAGAGAGGGGATGAGCAAGAAGAAAAGAAGGAAAAGAAATCAGGTCAAAAATAAATAAAAACACATGGGTGGTAGGAGGTGGTTGGAGGATGAACATGGGTAGCCATGGAGCTCGTCGTGTTTGTGATGGTGAGGAGAGGGTGTGTCATTATAATGACAGTCTAGAGAGCAGGGGTGAATTTCTCAAAACCAAAGTTGCTTACTACATTAGCTGTTTTCAGTGCATTTTCCCATTGGCAACTACCGAAGTTGCTAACAGGCTAACAACTTCTCTTTTGAGAAACTCACCCCAGGAGTGTTGTTTTGGGTAAGGGTTAGGTGATGGTTGGGTATCTTTGTGCGGGTTGAGGTGGTGAGGAGTGGTGTGGGGTGGGATTAGGTGGTGTTTTGCGTCTTGGGTATGTGTCTGTACTGTATGTCTGTGTGTATGTGCCGCTGAGTTACCGGCCAGTGTGTGTGTGTCCTTTTGAGCGCCATTGGGGGCTGTCCCCTTATAGGCCTACGGGTGTGGCATAAATGCAATTTCGTTGTGTGCAGTGAGCAGTGAACACTTGTGTGCTGTGGTGTGCTGTGTCACAATGACAATAGGAGTTGAAATTCCCAGTTGGGATTTCACTTTCAAATGTGTGTGTGTGTGTGTGTGTGTGTGTGTGTGTGTGTGTGTGTGTGTGTGTGTGTGTGTGTGTGTGTGTGTGTGTGTGTGTGTGTGTGTGTGTGTGTGTGTGTGTGTGTGTGTGTGTGTGTGTGTGTGTGTGTGTGTTAGAGAGGTGAGGAGAGGTGAGAAAATGAGAGTAGAGGAGAGAATATGAGAAGAGAGGAGTGTGTGTGTGTGTTGCGCACACATAAACGCACACGCACACACACACGCACACACACACACACACTCCTCTCTTCTCATATTCTCTCCTCTCCTCTCATTTTATCTCCTCTCCTTACCTCCCTTCTCCACTTTTCCATTCCCCTTTCCTTACCGTCTCTCTC
>NC_085869.1:28615710-28628210 GCF_034702125.1 Engraulis encrasicolus | reverse complement strand
ACATACAGTTTGTATGAATCATGCATGGATGGATGGACATATTTCTTTCAGGTATACCAAACATGTCTGAATATCCTACTTTTATGTTTTTTGCTTCTTTAAAAAAAATATTATTATTATTAGAGCACATGGCATATGATCAGAATGATGACTGGTGCTAACACATCAACCCTGTCTTGCATAATATATGTAAAGATGAAATAACTAAAATTAATAAAAGACTTGGGTACTGGGTAACAACATTGAACATCACTGTACATAGGCCTACTTCATGTATTTCTGGAGCACTAACATTAATGCACAGCGTGATATAGGAGGAACTATACAGTGTTTCTATATGCCACAAAACTCCACTGAGCAGCAATATCATGCACCCTGGCTGCACTTATATTGTTGCACCTTGCTTATTGCTTTATGCATGCAGTCATCTACTCGTAATATGAGTTTTCATGGAGGAACATGTGCAGTAATCATCTATAGAGCAGTAAATCCAGCGCATATAAGTCTTTACAGTGCATTATATCCAGTAATATTTATGATGCAGATACAAAACCTTTAAAATAAAAAATATAACCATCATTTGAAATGCAAAACATTACACTAGCCAGTGCATTAGAGTGGGTGTTGCATTATCAGATGAAATGTCACAGCTATTACTAAGGCAACGAGGGCCAGTGATAGCCACTCGATGTATCATGTAACAGTGAAAGTGGTAATTTTAGTGGATGAGGGGGTCAATGAAGAGGGGTCATGTCTGGAGTGCTCAACAGCTGTCTGGAGCGGTGCAACTACAGTACCGATTCCCGTACACACACGGGCACACACACATACCCACATGCATGCATGCTGTCATTTAAGCCACGAATTGGCACAAAAATGGCAGTCTCCTTCAGGAAAAATATGGCTATCAGTCTCTCTCTCTCTCTCTCTCTCTCTCTCTCTCTCTCTCTCTCTCTCTCTCTCTCGGAATAACTCTCTTTCCATTACAGACTAATTAATGCCTCCTCTCGGTTTTAATTTCTAACTAATGGGCTAAATCATATTCAATTTGTTAATTAGAACCTGTTCCAGCTGTTTCCCTTTCATTGGCCGCTTGGCTTGCACACAGGGAGTCATTGGAGCCACTTACCTCCAGTGACATAATTGTCGAGGGGCTCCTTTTAGAAAGACGCACTCTCGCCAAAACGCCTGATACTAACTAACACATGCTCACTCTGAAGAAACCATGATGTAATAAAGCACACCACACACATGCACACGCACACACATGAACATGCATGCACGCACATAAACGCATGGGTGCCCACACGAGTGCACACGCACGTGCGCGCGCGCATACACACACACACACACACACACATGCCTGGTGCTGGCATGAAGCGACCACTCTTGAGGGAATGGGCTGGTAGCTATCAATTTACTTTAATCCAAGGTTTCGAAGATTGAAAGATGGGGTGTGTGTATGTGCAGATGAGTGTGTGAGAGAAAGAGAGAGAGAGAGAGAGAGAGAGGGAGAGAGAGAGAGAGAGAGAGAGAGAGAGAGAGAGAGAGAGAGAGAGAGGGAGAGAGAGAGAGAGAGAGAGAGAGAGAGAGAGAGAGAGAGAGAGAAAGTGGGAGGAATAGCATGAAAGGATGATTGTAACAGCCTGACTATATCACTTGTACCTTAACCTTTGCGACAAAACACGACAACGTGCTTCCAATTCATTTGAATCACTTAAAGTCAACACACACAAACACACGCTCAGATACACACAATCTTTCAAACCAACCTCTCAAACACAGACACACACACGCATCTGTCCATTTCCCGTAAATGACATTGTAACAAATCCCTTTGGGTTTGTGGCTAGCGTGCTAATCACTTTCACTGGCTCATCATCCGACTTCAAAAACACAAGCTGACGCTGTTTGGTTTTTAATGTCGCCACTTACCTCTGAACAGGTGCTGCTCGAGTTACATCCAACCCACAACATGATGAGACAATAAAGCGTCGCATCCAACTTCGAAATCACTTTCTTTCTTTCTTTCAAACACACACACACACACACACACACACACACACACACACACACACACACACACACACACACACACACACACACACACACACACACACACACACACACACACACACACACACACACACACACACACACACACAGACCTTCACGAACACACAGCACAGACCAGACGGCTAAAGGCGGGAGTCCCTTTTCTTTTAAACCCTGTTTTTCTCTTTCTCTCACCACTGCCTTTCATGTTCCCCCCTCTCACCAACGCACACACACACACACCCTCTTCTCGTCGTCTTCTTCTCTTCTCCTCCCAAAGCCGCCAAGGGCCCAGGGTGTAGGCCCATATGCCTGATTACCCCGTGGCCCTAAGTGCCCCTCTCACAATTACCTCACTGGCTGCAGGTGGTGGCTAGTCCCGGCATATTGTGGTCAGTTATTGAATCTGGCCCAGAACAATGGAGGATGGAGGATTGGGGGGGGGGAGTGGGTGTGGAGGAGTGCCTCCCACCAGGGCCTTGCCCAGCCCCAGCCCCAGCCCCAGCCCAAGCAGCCCCAGCCCCATCCCCATCCCAGCTTTGGTCTGCCCTCCTCGGGTTGGGTCTTCCCTGCCTCTGTAGTGGTGGGGGATTGACTGGGTGATGGGGTATAGGGGCCTCAAGGTTTTGGGAGTGTGTGTGTGTGTGTGTGTGTGTGTGTGTGTGTGTGTGTGTGTGTGTGTGTGTGTGTGTGTGTGTGTGTGTGTGTGTGTGTGTGTGTGTGTGTGTGTGTGCGCGTGTGCGTGTGTGCGTGTGTGCGTGCGTGCGTGTGTGTGTTTTTCCATAATTTTGTTCATTTTTGTCCCCATTTACAATTCTCTTTCTTTGTTTTTCACCCTCTGCAATCTTACATCCACTTAAGACCAGAACAGAGCTCTCTTGGATCACACATGATTACAGTCACAGTGTATATAAATGGCCATTTCACCCCAGGTGATATACGTACAGCCTCCCCCATAGCAACTTTCCCTGACTACTGTACGGTCCCCCGCAATACAATCTCCCGCATAACACAAGGCCTTCTCTTCTCTGTGGGTCATCTCCTGTGTGCGTATGGTGACATTGTTTCTGCCGCTAAAAAGAACAGAATCACAAACACCTTTGATAGAAAAAAAAAACAATTGAAAAAGGGCAACCAAAGGCAGGAAGAACCTCTTGCAATGGAATCACCAAGTGTGTGTGTGTGTGTGTGTGTGTGTGTGTGTGTGTGTGTGTGTGTGTGTGTGTGTGTGTGTGTGTGTGTGTGTGTGTGTGTGTGTGTGTGTGTGTGTGTGTGTGTGTGTATGTGTGTGTGTGTGTGTGTCTGTGCGTGTGGTTGTGTGTGTGTGTGTGTGTGTGTGTGCGAGTGTGGTTGTGCGTGTGTGGGTGTGTGAGTCCAACGTCAAACTCAGCAAAATAGGTGTGAAGAGACCCATTATGTTTTGTTGAGGTGCACTGTGTGTGTATGTGTGTCAGAGAGAGAGAGAGAGAGAGAGAGAGAGAGAGAGAGAGAGAGAGAGAGAGAGAGAGAGAGAGAGAGAGAGAGAGAGAGTGTGTGTGTGTGTGTGTGTGTGTGTGTGTGTGTGTGTGTGTGTGTGTGTGTGTGTGTGTGTGTGTGTGTGTGTGTGTGTGTGTGTGTGTGTGTGTGTGTGCGTGCGCGCGCGCCCGCTTGGGTCTGTGTGTGTGTGTGTGTGTGCGCGCGCGCGCGTGTGTGTGTGCACACATGTGAGGTCATGATGACTGCATTTGCAGGACTTAAGATGAATGGTAAGTGAAACAGATGTTCTCTCTCTATGTATCTCTCGCTCTCTCTCTCTCTCTCAAATTCAAATTCAAAGAAAGACTTATTGGCGTGACCATTTGGTGAAGTCTTACCAAAGCATTACTCTCTTTCCCAATCTCTCTCTCTCTCTCTCTCTCTCTCTCTCTCTCTCCGAAGGGAGTGAGGGATGGCCTCAGCATGGCGGTCTCTAAGGATGAGACTGTTGTTGTCTGGGGGGCCCGGCCTGCCCATCACCGGCCCGCTCCTTTGAAGCCCAGCCGAGCGAGTGGTGATGGCTACACTGTAATTAAGTCAGAGAGATGAGATGGCACACAGCGCAAATCTAACGTTCGCTTCAAATGAAAGCCAGAGAGAGAGAGAGAAATCGTTGCATCAAGTCTGTGGCAACCTTTGAATGCACCCTAAGCTAAAGAGAAGTGTCATTTGAAAATGTATATAAAATGTCATAGAACAATAGATGCCATTTTCACAGTTTGGATAATTCTCTCCGTCTGCACGTAGCCTATGAACCAACAGCAATATGGTCAGTGTTATTCAAGGGTTTTTTTTTATTACAAAATGTTAGATAAATAAGGTATGAATGAATTCACATTTTCTTACAGGGCGGCAGCCATAGAATACATTTCAGTTTGAAGAGGTGTGAAAACCATTAGATCAAATGAAGAGAAAGAGGTGGATAAAAGAGCTGGAAAATCTGAAATATTTAATCCACAGTGAATAAAACACAACCCGCCTGGCAAATGAAGATACGTTGCAAATGTTGTTTTTGGTTTGTATTTGTTTAGTTTTGAGGGGGTTTTGTATGTAAAAATACACATATTGCACCCCAGAGAGCTGCTGTGTACAATAAGACATACAAGAATAATTTCATGTGACAGCAAAACAAAACAGAAAATAATAGAAAAAAGACACAAAGGCACAGTGGGAAAATATATATCGCTTGTGTGTGTGTGTGTGTGTGTGTGTGTGTGTGTGTGTGTGTGTGTGTGTGTGTGTGTGTGTGTGTGTGTGTGTGTGTGTGTGTGTGTGTGTGTGTGTGTGTGTGTGTGTGCCTGCGTGCCTGTGTGCCTGCGTGCGTGTGGTTGTGTGTGTGTGTGTGTGCGTGCGTATGCATGTGTTGTGGGCGTGCAGGGGAAGTGCACATCTACACGTGGTGCCAAAATTAGTCATATAGTATAACTCTCATCCTCCAGGTTAAAAACAGAAGCAAAAAGAGGAGGACATGGGGGCAGCAGCGGAGGCTAGTAGGAATTAGCTCGCAATAAAAACAGATAAAGTCAACAGGACTTACGGCTGGGGTTTGCAAAGGGCTTTCATGTAGCCGCCTCAAAGACTCAGGGCTCCACTTAAACACAAAGACACATCCTGCCACTGCTGGTGATCCACTGGGCCCTGGATAGGTGGGGGTGAGTAGGTGGATGAGAGGGTGGGCGTTGGGGGTGGATGGGTGGTGCGGAGTGGGGGACGGGGAGTGGGTGCCTAGGTGGGGTCCAGTGGGCTGGTGGACCTGAGTGGGTGTTGGGGCTGGTTGGAGTAGGGCTGCTCTGGAACAAAAAACTGCCCTATCTAAATACTGTGCAGGTCTCTAAAGGATTTTTTTCTGCATACAACCTGGCTGTGCTGTGTCGTGTCGAGCTGAGTGGTGATGTTAAACCAGCCTGGTTTGTGTCTCTATTATAAATCGTGTTACTCAGAGTATGATTGGAATTACGTTTTTTTGCCTTGTCACATAGCATTACTTTCGTAGGCTAGTTGCCTTAACATAAGGCCGACAGATATCTGATCTAACGAAGTAGGCTATAAATAGTTTCAATGACATATTAAGACACTACAATGTTGATTTCTGTCTTCGATTTTAATATCAAAGTAATAGTGTCAAACTAAAGAGCATTCCAAAGGAGTTGATCTGGTGGTCTGGTGTAGAGGATGACATTTTTTAGGAATTCCCGTGGGTCCCGCGGGTCCTGCGGGATTCCTGTGGGATGGGAGTCAAAATTTTAAAGATGAACGGGAGCAGGCAGGAGCGGGAATAAAGATGAATGGGAGCGGGCAGGAGCGGGAATAAAAATGAATGACAGCGGGAATGCTCGCTTATTTTTTCATTAAAAAAGCCTATGAAACGGGAGTGGGATTGATTTTGAGTGGGAGTGGGCAGGATTGGGAAACATTCTTTTCAGGAGTGGACGGGATGGGATTTTTTTCTTTTACTCCAGTCCGGGATGGAACGGGATGGGATTTTTTTTCTGGGACCGGGATGGGACGGGAGTGAAAATCTTTTGATTCACCGGTGAGGGCAAGCAGACGCACACCAATCTAGGTAGAGGGCAGCGACAGTACCCGCTCAGCTCGGTTCAGTGATAAAACAAGGGCTGGTCTAAGGTTGTCACCACTCTCAACTGTTTGCTGATTGGCGAAACACTGAGAGAACCAAGCACGAGGCTTTTGCCAAACAATGTGCGGAGCCAAAATCTTTGGGTGGAGTGCAGAGGATGGCGTCGCGAGGCTATGAATTTGCTCCCTGGGGCAGTCTAATAACCTGTGGTCGTTTTGCAAGGCTGAAAATCGAAAGACGACCAGGCCAATCAAATTGTGAGGAGCGGATCGGAGGTCGGGCTACCTAGTGGCGACATAATATCTCACAAATTAGATGGTCTGATAACCAATCAAATGAGCGTATGGGTTGCTTGGGCGGAAGTTACAACAACATTATCTAAGAAATATGATGGCCGTCCATGCGACTTCCAACATGAACGTTTTCTTCAAGAGCCTGAGTGATTATACATGTTTTGGGTGCCAGAGATTTATGTAAAAATGCACCATGAACTTATTTGGCACAAATAGGTCACTCCACATTACCATTTGATCACTCGATGTTTTAAGCAAGCCAGGGGTGCGTTCCCGCAATGTTAGCTTTGAACTACAGACGTACTTTGTAGTTATCTACTTACTTCAAGGCGAAATCCGTGCATTTCTCGAAACCTTACTATTCCCACAGTAAGCCAAAAGTAGTGCGGCTGCTTTCCTGAGTCCACACCGCTACTTACTTTCTTGGCATTGCAGTGCGTGACCAAAGAAGCAACAAGAGATAGGCATGATTGCTGAGTCATGAATCAGCTGTTTCCTCCTAAATTCAGTGCGTGAAGTAGAAAGCAATAGTGTACAACCACCACCAGCACATTTGATTGGATGTCATGACACCGTGACTCCGCTGTTTCCTCCACAACACACCTTGTCATTTCTTTGTGAAAAAACACGGCCGTGGCATTACAATCTGACACCATCCGCACCAATAATGCAGTATTATCTGCATGCCGATTGGATTTCGTTTCATTCCGAGGTGTAATTTGTAAAATATTTGGACAATAAAGTTGTGGTTACTCCCAGAAAATCGTCTGTTAAAGTGTCATATCCCTGAGAAATTTTCGCACAGATTTCATTCCATAGCCTAGTGGTATTCACGCTTGCATCCCAATGGGAAAACAGAAGCCACACCGGTTCGAATCCACATGGTTACAGTGCCACAATTTTGGAAATATCTGGCAGAAATAGATCATTTATGTTGTGCATTACCAACACACACGTGCAGCCAAGGGAAAATGTGTTACACTGTAGGGTCCAAAACACGATTTCACGAGTTGTTGTCAACATGCTGCACACTGGTTTCGAACCCGCGTGGCTCGCGTCTTCCCATTGATAGGCAAGCGTAAATACCCCTAGGCTATGAAATGAAATTCGCGCCAAAAAATTTTAAATAGTTGACACGTAATCCAGCGCATTTCCGGGAGAAACCAATACTTTCTTATCTAAATATTTCACAAATTACACATCGAAATGAGACGCAATTCAATCGGTATACAGCTAAAAGTATATTATTAGTGTGGGATTCATCAGATTCCAAGGATATGACGGTTTTTTTTCACGAACAAATGACATGACGTGAATTTGTGTTCTGAACACTCTCACAGCTGTATCATCACTTTGTGTGCATGTCGATTGATTTTCATCGCTTTTGCACCACAGGATTAAAAGATATTGACACATTTGTGGTCAAATATGTACTACAAGTTTAGCTAATGGGTGGAGTCACGCTCTGAAGTAGACTAGCGCTGTGTGTTACTTGGGGTGGCTGAGGTGATGTCTGGACTCAATGGATCTACTCCAGCTGTACTTCAACTTCACTGTCCAGATACGGATAGGAGGCACCTCACTTTCAAAGTCACCACTACTTCAGAGTGCACATTACTCCAAGCAGTAGTTACTTTGTGTGCTAACGTTCGAGACACAAGAGTTAGCAACTTTTATAGTATTTACTATGCAACATTGCTAACAAACTAGCTACTTCGCACTTTGAGAATCGCACCCCTGGTAAGCTAATGTTAACATTTTATAGAACCAATCACAAGCTACTATTAGACCACTTCTTGTGGGTGTAGAATGGCATCGCGGCCCTGAAATGTTATTTAGGATCAAAACACGGAAGTCGTTAACACATATAGACATTGTGTTGTGATACTGAGTGGGTTATGTGTGCAAACAGCCAGTCAGCTGTATGCGATCTTGCTGGGTCTGGGCTGGAGGGACTGAGAGTCTGATGCCTGCCTAATGTGTGTGCATTCGGATGAAACGTAACAGCTGCCCGGCTAGGTACCCTCTATCTCCTGGAACTATTGCTGGCCACACCGCACAGTTTGCTGTGTGGGGATCACTGTTGGGCAAGTTACTTTGAAAAAGTAACTAATTACTAGTTACTAGTTACTTCTCCAAAAAAGTAACTGAGTTACTTCCTGAGTTACTCCGGTATGAAAGTAACTAGTTACCAGTAAAAGTAACTATTGCGTTACTCGCCCCCCCCCGACCATGTTTCATAAACCACATAGAGAAGGACGGTAAAGACAGGTAACGTTAGCCTACAAACAACAATGTATTGCAACATAATAAACCAAAGCCACTGGATGGACAATAGGCCTATATATATACACATTTTAATAGGCTTATTTAAATTCAACTGAAAATGTGCATGTTAAATCCAACTTTAAATTACTACTAAATGTAGTATTTACATTTTAATTATTACTAAATGCTACCCTTTCAAACAAGACTACGATTACGTCATTTTGTAGTTCACAGAGTCGTGAAGCAGTAAAAGACGCGACCTGTGACTCGACCACAAAATGCGGAAGTAGCCACTTTGCGTCTTTGTCTCGAAGCGTGCGAGTTGAGTTTGTGTTGTTATCAGCGAACTATCAGCGAGCTATTTCATCGTGGTTAGTGAGAAGTTGAATCATGATGAAGTTCTGAGCATGTTATTTGCCTATTCTGACTCTGAAGGACAGTTTTTATCTCACGAGGAGGATAATGATCGGACGAGCACTCTTTGTTTACCGCGGCGAAACTTCCGAAGGCAGTGATGCCGACATGCGAAGCAAGGATGTTCTCTAAGCACACACACACATTGAAACTCATTCGGTGACTTTATCCGATCTCAAGTTAGTCGGCGGTAGTGGCGAATGCAGTCGTAGTGTCCATACAGGTAGGCCTATTGGTGGAGGTATTAGGGGTGAGAGAAGTGGTTCTGGTAATGTTAGCTTGCGCTCCCTCCATTCAGCCCCCGGTGATGCGGGTAGCCACCTATCCGGACGCAAAAGCAATAATCCTGGGATCAGACAAACACTGTTCACCAAGCAGCACACACACACTCATTCTGTCCCTCTTTCTGACTTCTACTGGGTGGATGGCAGCGACGAACGTGGCCATATGTCCTTATGGAGAGGTTTTGGTAATAGAACGCACGGTGACGACGCATAGGCTACCCTAGAACAGTAACGTGCAGTAACGGAATGTATGAAATTGTAACGGCGTTATACTGACAGTAAGAATAATTAGTTAGATTATCCGTTACTGAAAAAAGTAACGGCGTTAGTAACGCCGTTTATTTAAACGCCGTTATTCCCAACACTGGTGGGGATTCGGTGTGATTGATTGCTTGCACCATCCTATTGTGTAGCGTTTAGTGCAGAGGCATTTTGGCAGACAACTGTTTATCCCGCCCAAATGGCCACCGAGCTACACTAGACCCTTGTCAACCTTTTTGCTGTAGAGGTTTAGCTCGCTAGGCCTACGACTGTACTGGGTATAAAACAGGCAGTGGTATGGGCCTTTTGGGGGAAAAAAGACTATTTTACACCCTATTTTCGTTTTAAGTCTTCCTGAATTTTTTTTGTGGAGTTAGAAACTGGACAACTGTCAACATTTGCCCTGTTCCGCAGACAGCAAACAAGAAAACATAACAACAACAACAAAACAACAGTCGCACCTTGAGGACTTTCGGCCCTCCGGGAAAATGGCCTGTATGCCAGATTTCCAGTCCAGGTCTGATGCTCCAGAACCTGCACTCAACCCAGGCCTTCATGCCTCACCTGTGCAAGGGGGCAGCCCTCAGTGGCGCCCCATGGGGAGCAGTGTGGTGGGACGGTACCATGCTCAGGGTACCTCAGTCATGGAGGAGGATGGGGGAGAGCACTGGTTGATTACTCCCCCCACCAACCTGGCGGGTCAGGAGTCGAACCGGCAACCTCTGGGATGCAAGTCTGACACCCTAACCGCTCACCCATGACTAAAGAAAAGAAAAGAAAAGAAAAGAAAAGAAAAGAGAAGAGAAGAGAAGAAACAAAAAGAAGACAGACCAGAAGACAAATCAGAACATGAAAAACTAAATGAAAATAATAACACCAAAAGAAAAGGCAGAAGAGTTTTTTTCAACACCATATGCTCATGCCACAAGGTTTAGTTTGTTACATCTTAGGGGGTGAAACGAAGATGGCTGAAACTTTTGCGTCTGTGAAGCCTTCCCCCCAGCTCTGTGCTATTCCCTTGGCTCTGTCCATGGGGATACTACGTACTGACCGCCTGGGCTATCAATCTCCTTCATCCATCATCTTCAGATGTCCTTTTTGAAACTTAAATTGTTTATATTCTATTTGTCTTTCAAACTCTTCTGTGTGTTGCTTTTATTCTTGTTTGGCAGTGATAGTGATGTGTAGGTCTTTTGTGGTGTGTCAGAAGTCTGTTGAAGGGGACCAGAAAGAGACAAGGAGACAGACAGGGGCAGAGGCAGATTGGGCTTCTGTGTTGTGGGCCTCGCTGCGGCGGCTCTGGTTGGGGAGGACTAGACCGGTTCCCAGAGACACGGTGGTGCCCTTTCTCCACTCCCTTCCTTTTTTCACTCCCCCTTCTCTCTCTCTCTCTCTCTCTCTCTCTCTCTCTCTCTCTATCTCTCTCCTGAACATTGGTCCAATAAGGGGTCCTATCCCCCTCTCCATCACTCACACCTTTCCCTTTCTTTCGCTTCCTCACTCTTTCTCCCTCGCTCCCTCTCTCCATCCATGCCCCCATCTCTCTCTCCCTCTCTCTCTCTCTCTCTCTCTCTCTCTCTCTCTCTCTCTCTCTCTCTCTCTCTCTCTCTCTCTCTCTCTCTCTCTCATTCCTTCCTTCCATGGAGAGATGGAGATGTGTCCCTGGGTGTATGGAAGCAGAGGGGTGTAGGTGGCTTGACAGACAGCTTCTGAAAGCTTCCGTACTGTTAACAGATATTTTGTTTCTTTGGATGGGGGTGTGGGCTGCTAGGCCTAGGGGCAATATAGGAGGTGGGTGAGAGGGGTGGTGACTGAGGGGCTGTGGAGGTGGGTGGTGGCACTATGGAGATGGAAGGCTCGTGGGTGCATGACATAAGGATGGTGGTGTGTGGGAGTGTGTTTGGGGTTTGGGAAGATGTTTAGAAATGAAAAAGTGTCTGTGTGAAAGAGCGAGCGGAGGGCATAATTAAAAATTCCTTCCCTTGGAAGCGGAGGGAGGAGCCAGGAGTGAAAGAATCACAGGTCCTGCCAGATCTGCATCTCTCCTTCTCTTTTCTTCTTCATCCTGCTATCTCTCACCCCCTTCTGGCATTCAGCCCTGCAGTGTTGCCAGATGTGTCTGACCAAATCCCGCCCAAAAGGTTCTCAAAAACCGCCAAAATGCGCTAAATTCCGCCCAAATTCAACAAATTACATTGACTTCTATGGGCCCAAAACGGCTTAAAAAAACGCCAAATGGCCAATTTTTCCCGTTTTTGCCCGCCGACGCTCATCCCAAGTAGCCCAATTGGGCGGGCACCCGCCCAATCTGGCAACACTGCAGCCCTGTCCTCTTTCTCCTTTTTTAGTAGGCATATGTGTCTCTTTCTCTCAACCCAAAATGTCAGTATTAACCTCTCTTACCTCGTCTTTTTGCAGTGCTCTGCCCTGTTTCTGTCTCTTTCTTACACTGTTTCCTATTCCAATTCCCCTTCTCTCTGCAATTCCTCTTCTCTCTTGCTCCTCGTTATGAAAGTCACTTTTCTTCTCTTACTTTCTCAGTGTGTATTGTCCTCAGCCCCCATCACAATTCATGTTCCTCCTTCTTCCCTTCTTCAAAAACAACAAAACAAACATTTGGCCAATTTGATAAAAAAAAAAAACCTTACCAAAGTCAGGGAGGGACCTATTGCCAGTCTTCTATGTTTTTACACTATTGTCTAATCTCTTTCTCTCTCCCTCCCTCTCTCTCTCTCCCTCTCTCTCTCTCTCTCTCTCTCTCTCTCTCTCTCTCTCTCTCTCTCTCTCTCTCTCTCATTTGTACTCTTTCATCTTTCCTCTTCCCATCCCGAA
>NC_085869.1:28593210-28598210 GCF_034702125.1 Engraulis encrasicolus | reverse complement strand
CTCTAACCAGAATGGCAACAGCGCAGCCTATTTATGGGACTACCCATTAGTCACGTCATTACAAAGTGGCGGGAGAATGCTGCACAAAACAATCAACAAAATAAAGACATTAATCATAACAAAAATAAATATGCCATGATCCTAATAATATTACCATTATTTTCAGTTATCAAAAATGTATTTTCTTATTTCCTAACACTAGTTTGGAACCCTAACTGCAATTACCAAACGCGTCATCAAAACAAAAATACAAAAACATTGCAACTCTGACATTTCGGGTTTCTCGGGGGACCATTGATGGCGGGACACGCAACAGTTCAGCCATTAAGACTCAGAGAGAGGAATTCGTATTTAACGATTTAATGTTAACGTAGTTGACAATGGAATTGGCATAAGTAGACAGAGAGAGGAATTTGTATTTAGCGATTGAATGTTAACGTAGTTGACAATGGAATTGGCATAAGTAGACAGTATTTGGCGGAGGTCCAATCATCAGCCCGGGTCTTGCGCTGGCGGATCCAGTAGAGCCTGCCGTAGCCGTGCAGCAGGAACTGGACCTTTAACCCCCCGGACAGGAAGACTGGACCCAACTGGTGGCGGTGGGGATGGAGGAGGAGATTTCGGACCGGCCATGCCTAAAGCCAGCAAGAAGGGAGAGTTAGATACGTCGCTATAAAGGAGATGGCAGCCGCTGATTGGCTCTGCGAAATGCACAGGTGATCTGAGTCTTCCTGGCAGAACTAACGCAGGCTACATTTCAGCCATTAAGACTCAGAGAGAGGAATTCGTATTTAACGATTTAATGTTAACGTAGTTGACAATGGAATTGGCATAAGTAGACAGAGAGAGGAATTTGTATTTAGCGATTGAATGTTAACGTAGTTGACAATGGAATTGGCATAAGTAGACAGTATTTGGCGGAGGTCCAATCATCAGCCCGGGTCTTGCGCTGGCGGATCCAGTAGAGCCTGCCGTAGCCGTGCAGCAGGAACTGGACCTTTAACCCCCAAAACTAAAGAGGGCATGCCGGATTTCAATACTGCCGATGGAGATTGAAATCCTGAGAAAATAACGCAACTTACCCCCAAAAGAGAGAACAAGGAGAAGAGGAGACGCATGACCCACCGTAGGCGACGACTGGAACCCACCTACAGCATATGAGGAGGACAAATAAATGAGACAAACATGAAACACTGCAAAACCATGGGCAGGAACAGGCAGGACCCTGCGGCCACGTGAAGAAGTGGACATGGAGATCCCCGACACCACCACCAGTGGTTGCAGCTTGGGCACTTATGCAGGGCACTTATGCACTTTTATAGGGCGCCCTCACGGAGGGCAGTACATGAGACGCGAAGCAAGAGCCCTCGCGGAGAGTGGCACGCTTGTAATAACCAATAGCATGGGCCATTCGATTAGAATTTGCATGGGCCACATTTCGAAACCGTGAAGTAAGATAACTGATGGCCGTAACAAATGTGTGGTAAAGACCGCTTGAGTACTTGTGAGTTGTAAAGCAGCACCCGATTGCAGTGTATAATGCTACAGCTGGGGCCACTTGAGCATGAGTGGGTAACGCACCAGCGAGGCGCGGGCTCCATTATGAGGAGCAATTACACGAATGCGCCACGCGGGGGCAGGGAAAGACTAAACGCACAGACGAACGGAGCAGTTTGTTTGTTTACATTTATGGCCAAATATGCAACTGTGCCGAACGGAGCAGAGAGAAACTGACGGACAAGGCAGACAGACGCTCTCACGAAGAGCAGTGCGTGATACTCTTAATCAGCGCAGCGTGCGCGTGCCTACGAAGGAAGCAGTGATTGTGCCTCGCGGGAGCAGTGAAATAGTAGGTAAACATACGTACGAAACAGAAGGAAAATAATGGACAAAGGGAGACAGACGTTCTCGCGGAGAGCAGTGCGTGATGAGCGCTAATCGGCGCAGCGTGCGCGTGCCTAGGAATGAGCAGTGACTGTGCCTCACGTGGGCAGTGAAATAGTAGGTAAACATGCATACGAAACAGAAGGAAAATAACGGACGATGGCGGACAGACGCCCTCGCGGAGAGCAGAGCGTGATGAGCACTAATCGGCGCAGCGTGCGCTTGCCTACGAAGGAAGCAGTGATTGCGCCTCACGGGGGCAGGACGAGGCAGACAGACGTTCTCATGGAGAGCAGTGTGTGATGAGCACTAATCGGCGCAGCGTGCGCGTGTGAATGGTTACCGGGATGAGAGCCAACACCAACGCGTGTGAGGGAGGTTACCTTATCGACTGACCTAGCATATGCATCACGAGCGCCCTCTCGCAGAAGGTGACGGAATTGCACAGAGGCCCTCCCGGGGGCAGCCAACGAGGCAGAGAGCAGCACGATAGCAGTGAGAGAGCTGCACGATAGCAATGAGCGCGAGATATTATAAATTATAATATAAAACGGTTAACAGATAAGAACCAACAGGCAGACGGAACAGACTAGTGATGGGCAAGTGAAGCCTTGTTGAAGCTCCGAACCATTTAGGCACATTGCTTCAAAATTGGGTTAGTACTTAAAGCTTGAGTAACAGGGCCCCCTCCTGGTGAAAAGCCATGTTTGCAAATAAACGGCTCAATTCGATAAGTTGAGATGTTGTGCCCTCATCATCTGCGACATGACCCCCATTATTGGACTGAGCTCATACTTTTGCATGCTAACTTTCAGACGTTTGACATTTAGGCTACTGCTGAGGCAGTTGAGGTAGACGACGTTGCGAAGGCTACGATGCCTCATTTATTTATTTATTCATTTAATTAGGCTATTTTGGACGATCAGAATAAAGCGTTGCTGAACATAAATGTCTTCTTGTTGTGTTCATAACTTATGATGATGATGTCAAGGCCTACTTGTCTTATCGAGTGGGACTTACAGGCCTAATGACAGTCATTAAAATATCTATTCTCTCCACTGCAACCTGGCAGACGGCTCTGCAACAGGCCAAACACTTTTGTGCGCCTGCTGGTTCGTGTGGCAGCGCGAAACGCTGCGGCTGCTTTCGGAAAACTGAACCAGTTTACTGATTCATACGAAATATATCGCGTGGTTTTTCTGTACTGAAGCAAACTTCGGAACAGTGGATTAATGGTTTTCGCTGTTGATGGTTTGAAACGCGTTCCGGCGCGCTTGAGCTGGACTGCCATCACTAGGACAGACGGACGGACGGACAGACAGACAGATAAACAAGAGGAGACGGACAGACATGAGCAAGCAGACGCTCACACGGGGAGCAGTACGAGAGAGGCGTGAAACGACGAAACGTGCGAGTGAACAGTTAACGGGGTGGGGACCAACGCCAATGTTTACGTGTGAGGAAGATTACCTTATTGACCGTCACGGAGTGAAGCTTAAGCTTTGGGACATCAGCAGGGTGAAAACGGGCCACCGCAGAGCGTTACGATGAGCGTGTGCAAGATGTCGAGGGTGATTCGTGAGGGTATCGTGAGTCAGGAGCGTTGGGCATGGATTTGGCTATGTCTTTTAAGATGAGTTGAATGGAGGTGCAGAGACCAAACTATGGGAGACCTTGATCCCAGCCGCGTGCATGAAATTGAAAGCCAAACGTCGTACGAATTGGAGGCGTATTGAAATTTCAGGTCTTGGAGTTAAATACCGGAAACATGCACCTGCCGATGGGTGGTGAGGACTGAGAAGTGTTGGGTCGAGGAGAAAGGTAGTGCAGTATAAAGCATGAGGGCCGAAAGAGGCGTAGTGATGTGCAATAGAAACCATGACGCCAGTCCCGAGAGTATCGGACTTAGATGTTCGAGAAATGTACGGAGAGGCCTAGTAGGGAGGGCCATTCAGAATAGCCAGACGAAGAAGGGAATTCACTGAAGTGCAGAAACTGTAAAGTGCTAAAAGGAAGACGAGTTCAAAGAGAAAGCCGAGAGAACAATGGATAAACGGGACGCCTGGGTATGGACTTCGCAGTAGGTATACCCTATGGGAGGAGAATAGAGATGAGTGAAAATTAGTTAGGGTAACCGGGGTCACTGTGCATGAAACCGGATCCCAAATGACGTCCTGTAGGCCTTCTGAGGACATATTAAGGGAGCACCAGGCCTTTGAACCTGTGATAAATAAAGGAAATACATGACGGTAGGAAACGCACATGGGCAGCTATGGGCCCCGACGTGTGGACAGCATGACCATCTGAGCACCTGGGACGGAAAGATAGAGTTTACGGTCAGCAACAATGACAGTTTGCCATAGCTAGGCAAGCATTATTTTTCCTTGCCACAGCTAGGCAGGGGTTGTGGTTTGCTAACAGAACTGGCATGCAGCATATACACGGAAAGGAGAACGAGACAGCCATGAGATAACGAAGAACGGGTGAAATTAGCAGTGAGAACAAATTGCAACGGTTGATTCATGGTGCGGTAGAGGGCCTGGCGAGCCTACGAGAGCAGAGAGGTTAACGGGAACTTGTGCATGGTTCGAGGGTTGGATACTCGTATCGAAGTTCGTCAATTTGTAGCGAGGCCTCCTACTTCAGCGAGTAGTAACGGTCCTGCTTTGCACGTGAAAGAAAAAGCGATCATAAGTTATGCAATTGTAGTAATTTGAAATGAAATGCACTTAGATAGGTGCGCCCTTAAAATGTAGACGAGCGTGTAGCTAGTTAAAACTTTATAAGCACCTTGATCCCCCCAAAAGAATCCCGGGTCAATTTGCGTGTCAACAACTAAAAGTGAGACACGGAAAACCATGCATGGAGCAGTGAAAAGCCGAGTCACACAGGTCTCCAGGCAGCGGCACAGTGTTGATTGAATTAACCTATGAGACGGCGGAAAGAGAGGGACAAATACTATACTATGCATCGGAGGTGGAAAGGGCTCCAGCTGCGAACGTGGATGCGATAATCCCGACAGCCGTGCACTCGGAACATGCAGCGTGCATTCGCCAGTTAACCTAGAACGAAAGAACATGGCAATTATCAACGCATCGTTTTGATGTGTGGTTATT
>NC_085869.1:28560710-28575710 GCF_034702125.1 Engraulis encrasicolus | reverse complement strand
TCCTTGGCCCAACCAAAGCAGCCAGTGGCCCTGGCCGTGACCTTGCAGATTGATCACTGTACGTATACATCCTCCCTGTTGTACCAGTCAGAACACAAATGCCTGTATGGATGTATTTATATCTATACCGGACACAGCCCAGCAACAGCTCTCCAACGGAGCCCAAAAGCCAGGAGGTCTGACAGTACAGGCAGAGAGAGTAGAGAGAGAAAGGCTCCATTGGCCCATTGTTTCCGGGTTCTATTATTGCAAGGGGAAGGGGGGGAATCCCCCTTTAGGCAGACCTAGGCAGACCTAAGGACTGTTCTATTCAATGCTAGGAGCATTATGACACGTCCCTTTAGGCAGACCGGAACCTGGTCACGTTAGGTGCCCATAGAAACCTATTATGTTGGCATATCTCTATATACTTAAAGAATCTCTGGTACAGGTGGGCTTTGTGGGATGATGGCATGGAGCGTTTGATGGCTCCATAATGAAGGGGCCAGAGCTGGGCCGCCTCGGTTCCCCAGCAGAGGGCTAGCCAGCATCACAGGGAAGGACAAGGCCTGGTGGGAGACTCCCTGTCCAGCACAGCACTGCACAGCCCAGCAGGTGTGTGTGTGTGTGTGTGTGTGTGTGTGTGTGTGTGTGTGTGTGTGTGTGTGTGTGTGTGTGTGTGTGTGTGTGTGTGTGTGTGTGTGTGTGTGTGTGTGTGTGTGTGTGTGTGTGTGTGTGTGTGTGCATCTGTGTGTGTGTGTGTGTGTGAGAGACAGAAAGAAAGATATAGAGAGAGGAAGAGAGAGAGAGAGAGAGAGAGAGAGAGATGGGGAGATAGATGTGAGTGTGTGTGTGTGTGTGTGTGTGTGTGTGTGTGTGTGTGTGTGTGTGTGTGTGTGTGTGTGTGTGTGTGTGTGTGTGTGTGTGTGTGTGTGTGTGTGTGTGCATAATGTATCCATGTGCGATGTGTGCATGACTGTTGACATGCACATGCATAGTTTGTGTGAAGGATGAGAGAGATTCTCTCCATAATGGCTAGCCCAGGATCGTAAAACCAACCGCACCCCACCAACCCCCGATCATCCTACCCTGCAAACCCCCCACCTCCGACCCCCAGTGTCCATGCAGGGCACCCCGTGCAGCGTGCCCTCAGAAGCAGGCGTCACCTGGGGGTCGACCACCTACCTGTGCAGCTGCCCCAATCGCGCACACCTGTCTCCTCTGCTCTTTCTCCTCTTTTCCCGCCTTTTGCTCTCTTTTTGCTCTTTTTAGACTCATCTCTCTCTCCTTTTTGCCATCACTGTTCATCCTCTGTTCCAAAACCTGTGGTCTGCAAACCTCCTATTAATAATAAACACAAGTGCCCTCAGGCCAGTTCTCTGATCTGGGAAGCCATGTCGGTTCTCACTGCGCGCAGAATTGTGTGCAGGTGTGTGCAGGTGCGTGCGTGTGTGTGTGTGCGTGTGTGTATTTTTGTGAGAGAGAGAGAGAGAGAGAGAGAGAGAGAGAGAGAGAGAGACAGAGAGCAACAGAGGGAGAGAGAGAGAGAGAGAGAGACAGAGAGCAACAGAGGGAGAGAGAGAGAGAGAGAGAGAGAGAGAGAGAGAGAGGGGAATGGAGGAAGTTTTAAAATACTCAAGTGAAAAAAATAACTGTATGTGCTCACATTGTTGAGTTTTATTATGTATTACAAGGCAGAGAGAAACAGAGTAAAAGAGACAGAGACATAGCACAAGGGAGAAATCTGAGGTGTGTGTGCATGTGTAGGTTTGCGTGTGTGTGTGTGTGTTTGTGTGCGTGTGCGTGCGCACGTGTGTGTGTATCTATTTATGCCTATGGCTGTATGTGCTGCAGAAGTGACAGGGTGGCATGCATTACACAAGAGGCAAGGGGATGAAAGGGCAAGGCGTCTGTGTTTGAATTCCTGCCAGCGTGTGTATTCATGAGGTGTGTGTGTGTGTGTGTGTGTGTGTGTGTGTGTGTGTGTGTGTGTGTGTGTGTGTGTGTGTGTGTGTGTGTGTGTGTGTGTGTGTGTGTGTGTGTGTGTGTGTGTGTGTGTGTGTTGTGTGTTTCTGTGCGTGCATCAAGTGTCTGTGTGTGTGTGTGTGTGTGTGTGTGTGTGTGTGTGTGTGTGTGTGTGTGTGTGTGTGTGTGTGTGTGTGTGTGTGTGTGTGTGTGTGTGCGTGTGTGCGCGTGCGTGCGTGCGTGCGTGAGACAGTTAGCACGCCTTGCGCAGAAAGCCATAACCTGGTCAGTGGCACCTCCTCATCTGCATAGCTAATGTATGCAGCGATAAGCTTGGCTTCACTGACACCGCGGCCGACAGAGGAAAGCCTCCAGCCACACTCTGCACTCTTCCATCTGCACGGAGAGAGAGAGGGAGAGAGAGAGATGGATAGAAAGAGACAGAGCAGCAGAGAGGAAAAGATAAAGGAGAGGAGGGCTGAGCTGCCCAAGAAAAACAAAATACCGACGTTGAGTGTTGAGGAGGTACAAATGGCACACTGATAGAGGAGCCTCAAGCCTCAAGCCACATTCTCAATCTTCCCAGAGAGAAAGAGAGAGAGAGAGAGAGAGAGAGAGAGAGAGAGAGAGAGAGAGAGAGAGAGAGAGAGAGAGAGGGAGAGAGAGAGAAAGAGCAACTGATCAAGATATAGATGAATATAAAGATATAAAGATATAATAGAAAGAAAGAAAGAAATATGAAAAGGATAGAGATTGTCCATGTGTCCAAAACTGTACAAGAGGTAAAAACATCAGGCTGATGGAGGCAGAGTCGGTTTTACCAATAAGCAGGCCCCCAAACAGTCAACCCCACCATGGTAAATACACATTGACAGTAAATAGAATGGACGCCAAATCAACGCTATTTGCCATTCAACGCTTTGAAGCCAGATTTGGGAACATTCCAACTTACATTCCACCTTAGCAACGCCAAACGCAGGTGCTGATTGGACAACAACAACAAGACTTCTAACGGTCAATCAAACCATGTTCTGATGCTCATTGGTCAATTTAACTTTTAATATCTCTCTAAAATAAAACATCACCACAAAAAATCACCACCCTGGTAAGTTGGAGAGCAAGGGGACCTACTAGTTGAGCGAAAAATGATCCCCCTGGAGTGGCATTTAAGGGAGATACAGGGTTTTATGTCTCTCATAGGAATGAATGGGATTTGGCCATTTTTTGGTCTTTTTGGGTCCAACCTTGGCTCCAACTTGGCTTCAACAATGAAATAGAATTTTGGCCTCCATTCTATTTACTCTCAATGTGAATACATTGACAGTAAATAGAATGGAGGCCAAATCAACGCTATTTGCCATTCAACGCTTTGAAGCCAGATTTGGGAACATTCCACCTTGCATTCCACCTTAGCAACGCCAACGCAGGTGCTGATTGGACAACAAAACACCCAATCAGAGAATGCTCAGTTCAAGTCATGTCCCGCCCCTCCCACGATGGCAATAACAAGGGTGAAAAATTAATATCACGCTGCGAGGGTGCTACTGAACCAACCCACTTTTCGGCTGTGCAACTGGTAAGTGTCAATAAAGAAACCTTGATTTTCACTGAAACATAACCCATTAAAAAACTGCTGATCAATAAGTGTGGCGAATATCAATACATAACGGTAATGAAATCTTGAAGGGTAGTTTACAATAGCACTTGAGTAATATTAGCTTAGCTAGCGAGTCCCATCCTCATGTCACCCACTTCATCACGTTGTAATTGATACGTTATGACAGGAAAAAATGACTATTGCTTGCATACAAGTTGGACAGATGCAATCTGCTGCGACTATAGTTGTGAGCCTTCTCTCAAAACAAGTAGGCTGGTGATCACTCAAAGCAGGACATAACGTCTACTTTGTGTTTTGATTGAAAGCAATAGCCTACGTTCTTGTGCTGCCATGTCTGTGGGCATGTTCTTCAAAATATGTTCAAGATCAGATTAATTGACCCCCCACGTACTTAATGCATTTACCAGCTATCCACAGCATAGACTCCAGTAATTCATCATCAGATGTGTAGGCTTTGTATGAGTAGGCCAATTTGAAGTGCCACCAGAAATCTTGATGTGCCCTGTATTTAATTTCTAGCCCACCACACACAGTATCCTGACGGTGGTGTATAGTAGCTAAACAGATATGAAAGGTCAACACACACTACTGCTAAATCGGTGTCAGAAAATGCCAATGTACAGCTATTACAAAGATATTTGTCACTAGAATTACTGAAGTAGAACATGAAGTGACATTGGAGTGAATTACCTTTATGTGCAACGGTTGTTAAAGCATGTATGACATTTTTTAAATGATGTGGTGTGTTTGTATATGCTTGAACATCCCACAGACAAAACAGCTATCCAGCTATTTTCATACACCATGGTACCAAAGCTTCCTGATTAAAACTTCCTGGTTTATTTTCTTCATATTTGTTCATTCAGATGGGTGTGTGGCGATCATGAAGATGGAACCTGCCAGCGAGCTCCAGCTCCAGCCCTTTATCCTCCATTTAATAAGTCATTTACATTTCATTAAACGTACCTCATGTCTCAACCAATATGACTTAAGTAATACATAGTACTGCTTTCAATCCCTGAAGCAATGTGGTGACCAACAACACAAGAAGAACCCCCATATACATGTACGTCATGAGTCGTGTTGACGTTTAACTTGTTTCTTTTTTAAATAAACACTTACTATTATCATCCCAATGTTTCTTGTGCTTGAGACCTGTATATTAACATGCTTTTACCATTTGACTTCTCATAATGCTGAACAGAAAAGGCCAGAACAGGTTTTACGTATGTGTAATGTATTTTTATATAGTGCTTAATACAAACGCACACGGGCATTACTTAATAACTACTTACAATTTCAGGATTTAGCAGTACAAATTGTGTAGTTTATTTACATATTGTTTTGGTTTGTATAAACCAAACAAAACAGTTTTTGTTTGTCCTTGCAATAACCACAGCAACACCATGGAAGGCCTGTCACAGCAGCTGATGATGGGCACCCTGTCAGATTTGGTTTGTCCATGTTCTGAAAAGAGCAAGAGAAAGGGTTGACAAATTATTTTAGACAGTTCAGATAGTCAGGTGTCAGAACAAAGGCCCAGTGGCCTCTGAATAAGAGGCTTAGTTCTGCCTGTTGTAGCTAATTGTAATATGATGTTATGGACCAAAAGCCGTGAAAGACAGATGAAACTTACGGGCGACGCGGATGGTGTCCTTGCCAGCTCTTAGAGGTCCTCGGGTGACTCTAGGCCACACAGTAATCAGTAGTCCGCGGGGCCGTGGAAGTCCTCCACCTGCTGACGGGTCACGTTGATCACCACCTCCCACAACTGCTGGCCTGAAACACACAGCCGTGGATATAGTACCAGTTATATTTTATTACTATACACAAACATATGAGGGTAATCGCTTTACTCTGGAAATAGGTCTTAGGTATAGAATCAGGAAGCATAATGTAAAAAACTTTTAAAAAACTAACATCTAAGTGTAGGCCTAATTTCAGTCTCACTTGCTGATGTGTTAGGTTTGTTATGCTTGGGACATCATACAAATCACTTGGTTACATTTTGTTTATCTTCGCCTCATAAGAGCCACACAGCGCAAGGCTATGGATTGCTAGAACCAGGCTTGTGATAATGACTCACGTGTGTAATATAGTGTAGAGATGGCAGTCGTGGCAGTGGCTCAAATCCTTATCCAGGAGTGGTCCTTCTCTGGTGTGCCTGCTGAGGTGTACTGTTCAGACAGGTACAAAAAAGGCACATGGAGGGTAATGAGAACAATATCCATTTTGTATACAAACAACTTTAATAACTTGTATATTAGTGGCAGGTTTTGGGGTTAAAAACATGTCAGCATGGTATGAATATCCAGTAAATAGATACTGTATGTATATTTTCATTGAGTGGCACTCGACCTGTATGTTACAGCCATGGATATGGACAATAGTCTTGTATTTTATTAATTATAACAATAATAGCTGTACAGAGGAATTGGATCTCAGGTCTAGGGTCAGGAAGCATATTGTAATGACAGAAAACAACACAAAGGAGAACATTACTCCTAAGAGGAACGATGGCATGTAATTGGCCTCCATAGTTTTACAGACAAAACGGTACCGTCCACATGCAGCACAATGACAAACATCTAACTTCAGCATATGGGTATCAAACATTCAACTTTCACATGTCAACAGCCTAAGCATGAATATGCACAATATTAAGACGACAGATAAAACATTTAACTATAATCTCCCGGTTGCTCGCACAAAATTTCGCGGTATGAAAATGACCTCCGCGAATTATATTAAGCAATGTCTCAACATAAATTCTGCTAACTGAGTCACCCTACAATATGAACAATAACTGAGGAATGATGCATTTTGCAGGTGTACGCCACAAACCTAGAACTATTCTAGTTTATGTGCTCAGACTATCCGCTGAAATGAAATTATAGTGAAATGATGACAAGCAAAACTATCTAACCTGTCACCTGTGCAATGTTACGGTTTTGCTATTTAACTTCTAGCTAGGCTTGGGATGTGAAATAAACAAACCCAGTCAGTCAGGCAAGTCACCTGACGCCGAAGTCCTGATTGGAAATTATGTTATGCCACCACAACTTCTACAAACAAATAGTATGTCAGCAAACAATCCACCACCACCAATGCCCTGGATTATATGAGCTTGAAATTTACCTTCACCAACTTTTGTGCAAAGTCTGAGGTGCATGTAGCATGCTGAGGTGAATTAGTTAGCATAGGCAGGAACCAAGGATGTCTAAATAAAACAGATTTGCACCTGCTAGTCTGCAGTAGAGGAACTGATTAAGTCTACACTAACGTCAAAGAAACACAGTTTGCTTATATACTTACATACATTCATGTTAGAAGTTACTTACAGACCGACAGATGCCAGTCACTTTAATGGCATGTTTGATGGAGACACGATGCAATAATAGAGCTAGTCTTAGCATCATTACACTCAACATGTCTCGCTGACAGCGCTTAAAAAACAAAAAACAAAACTCGAGGGACATGCCACAATGTATTTGCCCGCCATATTATGACTATTACTATGACCACAGTGTTATTTAAGTCAATGTAATTTGCTATGCAAACAAGTTTGTCAGTCATGTTGGTCAAACAACTGTAATAAAATGTTTCATTTTACTTACCTAAACATCAGCGCTCCAGCTCAGAGTACCGATAAGTACACCCGACTTCACAAGGAGATGGCCAAACAATGGCAACAGTAGATCAATCGATCGAGTTGATGTTCAAAGTTTATGAAAGTAATATCAGGAGCAACACACAGATAGACAAGATTTCCCAGTCCCAGGCTCGCACAGCCAAGTAGTAGTCATGACGACGGCCCTCTTGCTCAGCGTGCGCCTGACTGAAAAGAATCCCAACTGTCAATCAAACCATCTTCTGATGCTCATTGGTCAATTTAACTTTTAATATCTCTCTAAAATAAAACTTCACCACAAAAAAAGACCACCCTGGTAAGTTGGAGAGCAAGGGGACCTACTAGTTGAGCAAAAAATGATCCCCCTGGAGTGGCATTTAAGGGAGATACAGGGTTTTATGTCTCTCATAGGAATGAATGGGATTTGGCCATTTTTTGGTCTTTTTGGGTCCAACCTTGGCTCCAACTTGGCTTCAACAATGAAATAGAATTTTGGCCTCCATTCTATTTACTCTCAATGGGTAAATACCAGGGAAAGTCATTCAAAAGGGCCCCATGTCTATATTTTGCCTAGGGCCCCCAAATGGGTAGAACCACTGCTGAATGGAGAGAGAGAGAGCGAGAGCGAGAGAGAGAGAGAGAGAGAGAGAGAGAGCGAGAGCGAGAGAGAGAGAGAGAGAGAGAGAGAGAGAGAGAGAATGGGAAGAAAAAAGACACAAGAGCAAACAAGAAAGAGACCAAAAGAGAAACTGACCATTACAGGGATAGAGAGATCAAACCCCAAACAGAAACAAGACGAGACGGGGAGAAAAAAAAACAGAAAACAGAAGAGAAAAAAAGACAGAAGGGCGGGAAAGTTTATCTGTGAGTAAGCGTGACCTCCACCATGATGGAGGTGGAGTACAAACAAACAGCGCTCCTTTGGAATCAGAGGAGGATGAACACGGCTGCAGACTTAGACAACATGAAAGGAAGCAAAGCCCTGGTGAGGTGGTCGGGCCGCCGCAGCTCCCAGCAGCCTGAGGGGGGGTCTGTGCGGCTAGGGAGTGGAGGGTGTTGGGGGGGTGGGCCAGTGCTGCATGGATGGATGGGTGGGCGGGCGGCTGGTGTTTGTTTGGGGAATCGATGCTGGAGAGGCACGTTGGCATGAGTCACCCAGCTGGGCTAATTTACGTGGAGGGTGGGAGTAGTGCTAGACCCCTAGAGAGCATGGCAGAGGGTTGTAGGGCCCTTGGAGATGGTTGGGAGAATGTTGTAAGTCTTTGGAGAATGAAGATGGTGGCAGAGGGAACAGGCCCGCCGATGGGCCCATCTGCACAAAGAGGCTACGATATGTTAAAGAGATTATTATGTGACCATATAGCTGAAAAGATTTTCCTTCATCATGGTCATGGTATTCAAAAGAGACTGAGCTGTGCACCAAAATTAGTATTGCAATAGCAAAAAATAACTCAAGTAAATTATTGAACATTCAATTCTATGTTTTCCAAACATCCTTTTGTGACACACCAACTTCAACACAAACAGAATTTTATTATGTAACCTGTTGTACATCCAGTGACGTGGTCTGTACGTGATGCTACAACATTTGGATGGTGTAGTAGGTGATGGCATGGCCGCTGACAACTCCCACTGCCCTCAGGACAAAATCGTCTAAAAGGGCCCTCCTTTCAATTGATGCAATGTACTGATGACCCCAATTCTTTGCCCCACCTCTCCCTGGGCCTGGGACAACTGACCTATTTGCCTTCCTCTGTCGGTGGGCTTCGGTGGGTGGTGGGGCACTGACAGCTGAGATCCAAACAGGTCTGGTGATGGTCTGAAACTGAAACAGGCTTTCTGATGGTCTGAAAGCTCTTACTGTTTGCCACTGCTCAAGGCCCAGGCTCCCACTGAGACAAGTGTGGAGCACATGTATGATGAAGAACACCCAATGACGTAGGTCCAGTCTTCACAAACAACCCTTCCCCTAATCTACCAGTTTAAGGAATGATGGAGGGGCTTTCGCCACACACGCACGCATGCACGCACGAACACAAGAAAACACGTACACACATACACACGCACAAATGCATACAAACATACAACATCCCACAGAATTGCAGTAGCATCTGCGTAAACTTGCAGTGTAGTGGTTGGCTATGTGTGTTTGAGTGTTTGAATACTTGGAAAGGGCAATTGTCTGGGCTCTCCTTGGAGTGATATTACCGTGTGTGAGAGTGTGTCGTGAGATTTAAATAAGAGGCGATAGCGCACCAGGGCGTGAATCTTCCTCCTGCTCTCTCTCTCTCTCTCTCTCTCTCTCTCTCTCTCTCTCTCTCTCTCTCTCTCTCTCTCTCTCTCTCTCTCTCTCTCTCTCTCTCTCTCTCTCTCTCCCCCTCTCTCTCTCTCTCTCTCACACACACACACACACACACACACACACACACACACACACACACACACACACACACACACACACACACACACACACACACACACACACACACACACACAGCAGCCCGAGAGCGGGCTGAAGATCGCACAGCGCCGTTCGGCAGAGGTGGACTTTGATCAGGAGTCGGTGAAATATTTATGAGTTTGGAGTGGGGGGGGTGTTGGGCACGTGAGGGTGAGGGGCATGAAATGGCTTGCCTAAAGGGGCGCACAGTCAGTGGGGGGCCACCAGGATCGCTGAGAATGTGACCTCTCGACTTCCACCAATCAGCAATCCCCTCTCTTCCTTCACTACTGCCGTGACAACAGCACCTTAGTGATTCATCCACTGACAACATTATTTAAATATATGGGCCTATAAGTGTACTGTATTATTGTATGATATAACAACTCGTGATGTGGCGAAGAGGGGTCATAGTGGGCTGTGGGGAACTACAAAGAGTTCGGTCTTCTACTGCCATGACAATTTTCACATTGGTGTTCTGCTGATGTGCTACATCCTTCCATTGAGATCACATGAATAATAAATTATTATATTAGACTGCATCCTTATTGTAGGTTACACTTTATTATGAGGTCCCTTTTTCATTATTCGGTACAGTTCAGCATAGGATGTACAGTAACAGCCAGTAGCATTATATAGCCAATAGCACTGTAATTTAGGCTATAGGATTAGTATGTGCAAGATATTTGGTATGTACGCGCAATCGCGCATGATATACAGTATCTTTGTTGATATATGTAGATACACAGTATGTATATTAATTAACAGTGCAGAAAGGTATAAAGGACACATCACAATGAAACATATTGAAGCGGACACATTAAGGCAAATCAACCGAATGGAAAGAGCCCATGAACCGATTGCTTTATGAGTATACTTCTGCATACTGTATATAATCAGTGTGCCTTGAAAAAGAATACTTTTAGATACGTTGAGCTGAAGACAGACAGACAGACAGACACTGATGGTTTTCCTCTTGTTGTCTGTTCCACTCGGTTCCACCCAGATGGGATTAGTGGGAAATTTTTTAACACACTGAAGCATGGGCTAATTAAAAATCACAGCCAGAGCATCTCCTTCAGCAGCGATCAATATGCCTAATTAATTAATCTATACATCACAACTCAGGGAAGGGAGTTCTGTCTGCTCTGGTCTGCTTGGCAGGGGCTGATTTTTGGAGGTGGGCTGGTGGGGAAGGCCTGTGGGGATTACGTATCGTACTGTGGAGGGGAGAGAGAGAGAGAGAGAGAGAGAGAGAGAGAGAGAGAGAGAGAGAGAGAGAGAGAGAGAGAGAGAGAGAGAGAGAGAGCTTCTACCAACCTGTACTTACTAATTCAAATTCGCTAAACCCCCATTAGACCTACTCATCAATATGCCTGAACCATTTGACATAATAACCTACACTGTAAGGTTTCAATGAATGCCAAAACCTCTGCAATGCTGTTTATTGCTAAGAGACAGTGGGAAACAAGGTCAACTAACAAGTGCAAAACCTGAAAATTAGGAAACAACTCTTCCAACTAACCAACCCAGTGACAAAACAGCGAATAGCTGCCGCATACAACCTAAAAATAGCTCTATTTTCTCTCTAGCATTCTCCCAAAACGTTCATAATTGATGCTTTGCTTCTCTGCAGTTGACACTGCCGCCAACACCAAAGTGGTGTGTGTGCTGATATGAATGCGTGTGAACGTGTGTGTGCAAATACGTGTGCTGGTGTCGTGTCACTTCACCTTTAATTGAATCAAACGGAGGATGCTAACGAGGGCGTAGACTGCTTCCTGTCTCTCTGTAGACTATCTGTCTGTCAGTCTGTCTCCATACTCGACCCGTGAAGGCACCTTCACACCTCTGGCAGGCAGCTACACAAATTGGAGATGCTAATGCGACTTCCCTAGCCTCTGCTAATTTGTGTGTGTGTGTGTGTGGGGGGGGGATAAAGAGACAGAGAGAAAGAGAGAGACTTGACTTTGCATGCCATAACCGCAGATAAATTACAATAAGCAGGTTTAATTATTGATTTCTAGCCGTCAAATTCATATTGTTACCTCAAGGCAGAAGAAAGTGGTTAGGGAAGTCAAGCGGTAATAGAGTCAGACATCCACCCCTAGGCAAGGTTATATCCTGCCATCGGAAGACGTTGCAGCGATTACTTGGCCTGCGGGGGAAAAAAATTGTGGTACTACTTGTAGTACGCTCTCTCTCTTCAGGCATTAGCTCTGACAACTACATGCCAAATTCTACTGTGAACCCTTTTCCTGTTACAACACATGGCACAACATAACAGCTGACAAAACTCCACAACCAACAAATCAAGTTCTCAATAGAGGCATATCTGCCTTCACCACATTTCAAAATACAGTAGGGTACTAGAACACATCATTAGCTGCGTTAATCTAAAAGCCAAATATGTTCAAATCATCTACTAAATAAATTACCATCTTTCATGCCATCTGAACATGCTCAGATCATTCTGCTTTTTCATCTCTCAGTTCTTGTTTCCAACATATTCCACAAGTCCGTGAGATTCTAAAAAAGAACCGTCTAGAAGCTTTCCAAGACGTTCTATTCTCTCCTCTCCTCTCTTCCGCCTGGCCTCTGGCAGCCCCCAGCTCAGCTCTCAGGAGACCCTGCTGGTGCGTTTGTTTGTTTGTGTTGATGTGCTGGAAAAAAGGGAGCTTGACCATGACCATGCACTGGGCCCCTTTCATGCCTCTTTGGGGCCACAGTGAAAGAGCAGCTCTCCTTCTATTTGGACACCCACTCTATTCTTCCTGTTTCTGTTCTTTCTTTCTTTCTCTCTTTCTTTCTTTCTATAGGTTTAACCCTATGTTTATAGAGTGTTTTTTTCTTCCTCTTAAAAAATCCTATTAGGTTCAGTTGAACAAGTCTCACTTTAAGAAGTTCACCCGTTCGTTCAAGCCCAAAGATAGCTAACCTAATTAGGGTAGGCTCCCGTTAAAACGCCTTTGAATTTGCAAATTAAAAATGCAGGCTGAAGATTAGATTGGATTAGATAGCCTGGGCAAACAGGGACCACTTTATCTCTAAACGCCTCTAAATTGTTTTCTGTTCTCTCACCTTCCGGTGTTCACACTGCCTGCTTGCTTCAACACACACTTTTAATGATGTGGAAGAACGAGTGTGTGTGTGGGTGGGTGGGTGGGTGAGTGTGTGGATGGGGGGAGGGGGGTGAGAGAAAGAGCCGGAGACAGAGGGGAAAAAACACACAAGCAGAGGAAAGTATAATAGACAATTAGAGAAAAGTATAATGGAGGATGGAATGTGAATTGAGTAGAGATACGAAAGAAGACAACATGTGATGTGAAGAAGACAATAAACCGATAAACAGAAAATTGACCAAAAAACTGGAGATTCACAACATACAAATAGAAAACATTACATTAAAAATGTGATACAGCTTACAGATTATTAGCATGCACTGTCTTTGAAAAGCCTAGTGGAGTGAGCACAGGACTGAGTAGTAGGCTACATAAGAATGATGCTGGTGCCCGTTCCCATACCAGCTACATTAGGAACTGAAGTACTTACCTGCAAACCACCCAAGTTCATTAGCCTTGCACACCATCCTACATACTACCGCCAAGAGACTTTGCTCCGCACTACGTCTGGTAACTGTCTTCTGTGGAGCGATGTTGAGCTGTAGGATTTGGCCAATGTTCTGACAAATGGTCCTGCATTGTAATTGTATCCTACGGTAGGATGTTCTGTCCGTCTGTGAAACGGTCCTACATCGCCAAAGATAGAAGTCAGACACGTTTGTTCAACAACTTATCCTGCTTATTCCGAAAAATGTCTTCCCACTTCCTGCAATCGGATCAGATCAAACAACCTCCAGAGACCATGAATACAAAATGAAAGGGTAGTATTATGGGATGGTCAGGACCAGGCTACAAGTTCATACACTCTGTTCTTTTCGGCATGTGACCATGTGTTACCCGAATGAACATGCTGACATCCACGTTGTCGTCACGATTCACAGAGAAAGAACAAGCATTTTAAGCTTTCTGGTTCCCAAATACTCAGATGTCAGCCGGTTCAGGATTAGGTGTGGGAACGACCAACGGCACGGCAAGACTAACTCTGGTTTCTTGGCTTTGATGTTAATGGGTAGAGACAAACTGATTAAGATAAAATGGACTAAAATAAATAAATATGATAAAATAAAATACAAAACAGTGCTTAAAAAACATGTAATGTGGTTTAGACGTCATGACTGTAGCTCTTGCCATCAGAGTGCATTGCATCAAACACAAAAGAGTAGTGCATCAAGAGCTAAACTCCAGCTAGTTTGGTCAAACATGAGGCCGTAGCCTACTGACTCTTTAGCTTGTTGTAATGATGGACCAGCTTGTCCCCATGGGCTGGGATGGAATAAACAGGCACAGCAGCCCCCTGAAGCAGCCACAGCCTCCCCAGTGCTGCTCTCCTCCCCTGTGGACCATCACTAACCCCCCTGGTTATACGTAGACCCCCTTATGGTCCCGGGCCGAGCTGCCCGCCCAGGGGAGCAACAGCATGGAGGGGTATAACTAGGACCCCCTTGGGGGCTGCACCCCTGCCCAATATGAAAGCTGTGATCAATTGAGCTGTGATGTAGCCAGGTTTTGCGCCAGGGATGGTGGGGCTGGCAGTAGGCTATGGTATCTATCAAGTCTGTGTTCATTAATATTTTCAGTCAGGCCTACTTAAACAAAGTTCTCATGCGTAATGAAAGTTTTGTAACTGAGTTAACTCATTAAAACGCGGCATTATAAATCTGCTGTTACCACATTGGCAATGACCGAGTCATAGTGCATTGCTTAAGGTCCTCTGTTATGTCATAGTAGAGTATTACTATGGTAATTAACCTTTCAATGACTATTACAGCGTGCCACTGGTGGTACGGTGTGCATTATGGGGCTAGGTTAGTTGAACCAATATGTATCGGTACCAGTGACGTGCGGTCAGGTTTATGGCTGGTGAGGCAGATTATCAAATATATATTAGTATTTGCCAAATGGGACTACCGATAAGTTTTATATGTTGTAGCTTTCTTAAGATAAGGTAGGCCTACATATTAAAACATACTGCATTTCCATAGAGAAAATGCTATTAGATCTCTATCTCACACACACACACAGGATTCAAACAGTGGTCTCATATAAACCACACAGTACCAAGGCGGAGAGCATCACGGCGGATGCTCACACACACACACGCACACGCACGCACGCACGCACACACACACACACAGGATTCAAAACTCTGGTCTCACATAGACCACTGAGCACCACGGCGAACAAACCAGACAGAATCACGGCGGATTCTCTCTCTGTTCCTCTCTCTCCCCACAGGTCTCACAAA
>NC_085869.1:28553210-28555710 GCF_034702125.1 Engraulis encrasicolus | reverse complement strand
TCATTTATCCACCCAGTCATCGGTACAGATTTTGCATGGCCAAGAATGATAATACCGTATAACCTCTTAACTGTAAATATGACTCCTGTCATTAATTGAAGAAAAAATCAGTCGGTATCCTGAACACTAAAATGGCTTTTGTCCATTCATGAAGTAATGCAACCACTTTTATTCATTTTTTTATGCAGACTTTATTCTGACTGACCGTTACACGCTGATCCTGAACCGTCTGTGGGTGCCTGACCCGAACTGGTAATGAGATGTGGGATCGGTCACAGATGTCAGACTTGTTTGTTTGTTTGTTTGTTTATTTGTTTATTGTTTGTGGTCACTCTAGTGGGAGGAGACCTCCGCGCTGAGGGATGAGGTCAGGGCACACAGCCACAGCCAAACACATACACACACACACACACACACACACACACACACACACACACACACACACGTAAACAGATTTGCGCACACACACACACACAAACAAACACTCACACTGACACTAATCACACGATCGCATCCACTCGAGCGCACACACCAATACACACACAGATTTTCGCTTCATCCCTCTCCTTTCTGTTTACATTTTCAGGTTGTGTATTCCATTCTTTCTCGTGTGTGTGTGTGTGTGTGTGTGTGTGTGTGTGTGTGTGTGTGTGTGTGTGTGTGTGTGTGTGTGTGTGTGTGTGCGTGCGCGCGCGCGCGCGCGCTTGTTCTCTATTCTGTTCTCTCTCCTTCTGTTCTCTCTCAGTCCCTCACAAAGTTTCCTTTCCCTCTTTCTTTCTCTCCCTAGCCTGCACTGACACACACAGAAGAAGATGAGACTGGTGAAAATCACACACATTTTCAAGTACCTAGACATGCACTGCTGAGCAGATGTACAGAACACGCACACACGCACGCACGCAAGTGCACACACAGTCTGTGTGTGTGTGTGTGTGTGTGTGTGTGTGTGTGTGTGTGTGTGTGTGTGTGTGTGTGTGTGTGTCTCTCTCTCTCTAGCAGCCAAACACTACCACTCACACAGAGAGAGAGAGAGAGAGAGAGAGAGAGAGAGAGAGAGAGAGAGAGAGAGAGAGAGAGAGAGAGAGAGAGAGAGAGAGAGAGAGAGAGAGAGAGAGAGACCAGCCCCTGGCAGTGTGCCTCTGGCAGTAGCAGGAAACTGACAGCAGGGGGAGCACCTCCTCTATTGAAGCACGGGAAAAAACACACAAACAAATACAAACACAAACAAAAACACACACACACACACACACACACACACACACACACACACACACACACACACACACACACACACACACACACACACACACACACACACACACAATGCTGCAGCAATATCAACAGTAGTAGTAGCCTCGTAGTAGTGGTTTTGCCAGGCGGGCATGTAAGGAGAGAGAGGGAGAGAGAGTGAGAGGGGGCGGAGAGGAGGAGAGAGAGAAAGAGAAAAAGAGAGATAGTGAGAGGGGGGAGAGGAAGAGAGAGAGAAAGAGAAAAAGAGAGAGAGTGAGAGGGGGGGAGAGGAAGAGAGAGAGAAAGAGAAAAAGAGAGAGAGTGAGAGGGGGGGAGAGGAAGAGAGAGAGAAAGAGAAAAAGAGAGAGAGTGCTTTGTGTCAGTAATGGGCTTCTGGGACAGGGTTCGGCTGAAGTGAGTGTACGTGATTATGATTGTGCTTGTGTGTGCGCCGGTGCCTCTGTGTGTGTGTGTGTGTGTGTGTGTGTGTGTGTGTGTGTGTGTGTGTGTGTGTGCCAGAGCATGGCAACCCGACCGAAGCCCGACGGGCCGGGTCGGAACCCGACGAGCCGGGCCGGACTCGGACAAAAAAAATAGAATATCTGTCGGACTCGGGTCGGGCTCGGGCTTGAACCAAACAGACATTGTGAAAATTGTAAGCAATCAGAGGAAACGTTTCAGTTCATGCAAACAGCAGTTTTGTGATTAAAAAATAAGTAATTGAATATGCATAAATGAAAATGTTGGTTACTCGTGCGAGTGATTACTATTGGCTGTATGCACGCGCCAGTTACCAGTGGCAACATGGACGCTCACTCCCAGTCAGCCGAGCAGGAATGCCGAGTCAACTTGCTTTCTTAATAAGCGCCAAATACAGTTGTCAGTGAACGCGCGGTATTTTGTTGTAGGCCTAGTGTAGGCCATGTTTTAGCATGCCTTCGGTGCTGTCTTAAATGTTGAACATAAAATGACGAAGTTTGTCACTGCATTGCTCGCCAAGGATTACATTTCCAGCAAGGGGTAGCAAGGAGCATAATATGGATTAAAGAAGACGCACACGCTACGTGGAGTTGCCTAAGGTAGGGGCGAAGAGGTTTCCTGTTACTACTTTGTCCGCTGTGACATTTCATGTCCTTCACGTAGGTTCTTAATTCTTGTCACTTTTACTGTAGCCTACAGTTGTAACTATGCGCGTGCAACCTTTCCTGATTTTATATTGACCGCATGGACATCAGGGAAATGACATTCTCTTGGAGGGCCGAACAGGCTA
>NC_085869.1:28525710-28530710 GCF_034702125.1 Engraulis encrasicolus | reverse complement strand
TCTATTCAGGCCCTGCAATGTTCCAGATGCCCATCAGCCTTTAAGTGGCGCTGGCTACTCACACTCTTTGGAAAGTTCCCTTTTTTCAAGTGCAAGGGCCTATAAGAAAGCAGAGCCCAGATTTCAATCAGTTACATTGCATTGAAAAACGATACTTTTACCCAGAGCAAGTTACACATATTACAGGGTATGGTAATAGTCCCTAGAACAATGTGTGGTTAGGTGCCTTGTCGACAAACATATTTTCCTTTCTGTTCCTTGTTGATTTCTAATGTTATTTTTACGCTATATATATATATATATGTATGTATTGTCTCGTATAAGGCACTTTCTTGTTGATTACATACATTATGAGTTTGCACTACTACCTCTCACTGTGTAACACCCACAGAATAATGCAGAATGCCAGCATTACGGCACACTATAATTAACCACACCTTTTGTACATAGACCAATCATCAGTTTTTATTCATTATTATGACTCATAATGGACAAACTGTAATGTACTGTACAAACAGTCCTTTATTTCTTGCTTGACACTTTTCGCTTGAGTGTTTGTGGACTTGTTGATTTCATTGTAAATGTCTCAATTGGTGTTAAACATGCTATTGATTCTGATTCTTCACCAGAACATGCATCTAAATTCTACCTGAAAGCGATAATGCACCATTTCTGGAAATAAGCTGATTTTACACCTTCCCTGAAATAATCGAGTTTTATCTTAGTCCTATATGTCGAGCCATTCCCTGAGTATGGTAGCGTAACTTCTATCTCCAAGCTAAAACGTAAAACACAATTACTCAATAATTGTAATAGTAATTATTACTCAATGACTCAAGGGGTGCTGAAAAAACAAGCTTCCGCCACAACTATCTGGCTTGAGGCTCCCGCTATAAACAACAACCAAAAACAAACATGAATGAAGAAACAGCTATAAATAAATGAATAAATGAATAAATAAATAACACAAAAGAAACCAGTGGGAGTAAATAAATTAACAAACACGCAAGACAACAGTGCAGTATTCAGCAGCAGGATATCCCCACCACTTAAAGCACGGACGGCCCTGTCAAAAAATAAAAGAAGAAGTGTGAATGGGCCCCTCTCTTCACTCCCATCAGTCTCTGTCGCCTGTCGAACATTGTTCAAATAAACATCATCCGGCCACTGGCTAATGCACCTACGGAGGCTCCCAAGGGGCAGTTTCAAACCAACGGGGGACGGGGAGGGGTGGGGGGGTGGGGATGATTTTCATACGAATGAGCCCTGGCCAACAGGTGATGAGTGTCACTGGCCGCTGGTGGCCCATTGTGGCATGGGACAAGGACAATATGAAGCTCATGCCTTGCGATGTGGAGGGCTAACTGCCCCAGCGACCTGCCCTCTCGGTGCAGCAAGGGGTAAGAGTCAGGGGGCGGGTGTGTATGTATGTGGGCCACAGAAGCCATCCATCACGGGGGCCAAACAATACAGGAAAGAAAATGTCGGACCAAAGCAGCTCCGCAGGGACAAGCACACACTCATACATATACACACTTTTTTACTCACACTCACACACTGGTATTGAAAGACAATGGTGGGTATGTGTAGGGGGTAAAACACACATGCACCTCCTTGGAATGTTAAACCCACATCATTTACACAAACGCACATGCACAGGCACACATGCACGCACGCACGCACGCACACACACACACACACACACACGCTCGTACGCGCACACAAACACAAACACACACACACACACACACACACACACACACACACACACACACACACACACACACACACACACACACACACACACACACACACACACACACACACACACACACACACAAATGACTGCTTAGATTGTATGCACATGTGAGTATGCGGCACACTTGTGTATTCACATTCAACTTGGAAGGATAGACATAACAAACAAACATACACAGAACACACACACAAAACACACATGCATGCACACATAGCACTGTACTCTATAGGGTACTTCCCTGCCGCTGTTGATTACATACATTATGAGTTTGCACCACTACCACTCACTGTGTAACACCCACAGAATAATGCAGAATGCCAGCATTAAGGTGCAACTACTGACCTTTTTGTACATAGACCATTGACCTGTTTTTATCCATTATTATGATTCATAATGGCCATGTACATACAATACTTTATTCTTTATTTCTGAGTTCGTTCCTTTTAAGCCAATTTTACAACTTCCCTTGACTTAAATATGTTTCTCCTATATGTACAGTCATTCTCAGAGTCTGGCAGTGTAAATTCTACCTCCAAATTGTTTGTAAAAAAACACACACACACACACACACACACACACACACACACACACACACACACACACACACACACACACACACACACACACACACACACACACACACACACACACACACACACACACACACACACACACACACACATTCCACACACACACATTCCACACAAGGACACACAGGCATTCCATACAAGAGCACACAAAGAGGAAGCTACACAAAAAATGCAGCTAGTTCCTGTGCCACCATAGGTGCACACACTCCTACACCTCCCTCATTCTCTACCACACCATCCCAGGTCTATGCTCAATAATCTCTAGCCCCAACAACCAATCCCCCAGCCTCAACATCCAGCTCTCCACCACCACCACCACCAACACCTCTATCTACTATGGAAGATGATGACAGGGGAGGGTAAGAAGGGGGGGGGGGAGTGGGGCCCAAGAGCCAACTCTCCCCGGGATCCCCACAACAATGCCGGGGGTCCCCACGGAGGCACAATGCCCATCAGGGCCCTTTGTTTCTGCAGGAGGGCCCGCGCATGATAATCACCAGTGTGTCCTGGACCAGGAGGGGGGCTAGAGCCGCGGAAACCTGGGAGCAATCGACCCATTGTTCCACCTCGCTCGCACACACTCTGTGTGTGTGTGTGTGTGTGTGTGTGTGTGTGTGTGTGTGTGTGTGTGTGTGTGTGTGTGTGTGTGTGTGTGTGTGTGTGTGTGTGTGTGTGTGTGTGTGTGTGTGTGTGTGTGTGTGTGTGTGTGTGTGTGTCTGTCGCAAGGTGCAACTCCCATCACACATGCAACATGCAAAAACCATGACGGCTGAAGAATAAGGCAACAAGGCCAAATGGAAGGAGCTGGGGAGGATGGAGGAGTTATTCTCTGGTTTTCTTTCTTTCCTTCTTCCTTCATTTCTTTCCTTCCCTCCATTTGTGTTATTTCAGAGTTAAATTATGAGGGGGCGAAATAAGTAGGCCCCCTTTGAGAGCTTTGAGATGCTTACCTGGGGTGGGAAGAAGGTGGGCGAGAGGGGAAGTGGGAAGTGGGGGGTTGGGGGTTGATGAGGAGAGAGAGAGAAATGAAGAGAGGGAGGAGATGGAGAGGGGGATGGACAAAGAAAGAATGAGAGGCTAAGGAAGGGAAAAAAACAACTTGCGTTTGAATTAACCTGCCATTTTCCTACTCTTTAAAAGGTAATAATTATGCAAGCAGCTGGAAACTTTGGGACTAGAATTAAAAGCTAAAATCACACATTTCTTTGTGATTTCCGCTTGTTGTTGAGAGAATGGGCATCCCTGTTGATGGCGAAGAAGAATTTTACGATCGCAGGGAGGGGTACCCGTTGCCCCTCCTGGTTTTTGTTTCGTTTTGTTTTTCAATGTAATCTTTTGGGGCGTGTTTTTTTATTCTCATTTTTTGGGGGATGGGGTGTCTTTCTCACACATCCAAATTGAGGCAAAAACGGGACATGGGACACATAAATGTTGTGACATACAAATCATCGTACGACACCACAAACACACGTTCCAAAACACAAAAGAGAAGATAACAGGTGAGAATTGGCGAGGGGTGAACAGAATTCCCTCGGGTGGCGGGGGTAAGCAAGCAGCCATTGCACTCTTACTACCTGTCTCTTACCTACAGAACCCTACCTTAGGAAATAAAGAAAGCTCACCCTTTTCACAAGAGGAAATAAAGTCTCCAACAAAACAGCACTCATGAATACCAATGGGCTGGTGGCTGCCCATCAGCATGGGTATGGAAATGGCACATTACCATTACCATAATGGAGGCACAGATAACAAGGTAAGAGAGGGTAGCTGCAAAACTACAAACAACAATGCCCCTTAGCTCCTACCTGACTATTCATTAGCTCTTTACTTACCCATGAGAAAGGGGCTTTTTTCCTTTATGGGTTCTTTATGGGCCGAACAATGGCCGACAAAAGAGACCTTCTTTACTTTTAACATTTTAAAACAGGTCAATGGGGACTTTCCTGGGCCTCGGGGCTGAGGTGAGAGCCTGGTTGAACCCACGTGCAGGTGAGGTTTTAACGGCCCCCAGGAGGTACATTTCCCTGGCCCTCAGGCCGAAGATGACCTGTTTTTCAAACCTGAGTTTGTGACCACCCTGGAGGAGTGTTCCAATTGCTCAAAATCAAGGTGCGTGGCTGGTTGACCAATGTACAGGTGTTTTTTCAGTGCCCCCAGGAGGTACACCTCCCCTGGCCCTCAAGCCTACCATGAGAGCCCTGGTTGACCTGTGTGTATGTGGAGTTTTTGACCACCCTGGAGGTGTGTAACATGTGATCAGGATGGGAGATGATAGTTGACCCCTGTACAGGTGTTTTTCAGAGCCCTCAGGAGGTACATTTCCCCTGGCCCTTGGGCCTGCGATGAGAGCCCTGGTTGACCCCATAGCACAGGGGTGTCAGGCATAAGGCCCAGGGGGCACATGTGGCCCACTAGAAGCTACGAATGTCAAAAAGCAGTAGATATCTAGCCCATTATAAAGGGGCTATAGGTATCTGAGGATTCAGGTGTTCCATACTTCAGAACTTTTTCAGATTTTTTTTCTTGCCATTTCAAGTAAATGCTTGATAGCTCCACAGACATCCACCTAGAGATGATTGAACAGCAATGTGATTCCGATATGCAAAAAAATCTATATTTAGCAATACAGTATTTAGCTGGTCTTGCCCACT
>NC_085869.1:28518210-28520710 GCF_034702125.1 Engraulis encrasicolus | reverse complement strand
GACATTCAAAAGGATCACAACAAGATTTGAACATTATTATGGCAGTGTCCAATTTGTTGGTAACAACTTCAATAGGTAACACTAGAGTGTTACCTAGAACAACAGGCGACTATAAATCACTTAAAGCGATGGTTCGGAGTAGAATCACCCTAATGCCATTTGAACCGTGACACCCATCCACCTTTACACCCGAAGTGTTTTCTGCCGCAGGCTTACATCAACAGAGTTGCCGTGTTATTCGACGTTTATTCCGGATAGCTTGACTCAAGCGCATATGGATCCTGGGCACCGTCTCCAAACTTTCCCCACAAAAATAACATGTCATGACACCAAACTTCTACAGTATAACAAATGTGGTTTGTACTCACAAAAAGATGAATTTGAAACTTTGTACATAGTCCAGGAGTTTATTAGTAACAACACACGAGACGATTAGCTAAACATCCGTCGACGTCACTTCCTCCAGCTGGGACTTTGTTGATGGAAACAAATACACGTGAGTCCGGAAGGCGGAAAACTCAAAAAGACAGCTTGCGCTACAACTAGAAATTAACCACTTCGGATTAAAATTTTACCACGTTTAATAAATAGAAGACGATGCCACACTCGTGCATATATCCTGGCTGTGGACTAAAACACAAACCTTACAATAAACTTCCGGCAATATTATGCCATGCTGTGGACAGTCCCAGCTGGAGGAAGTGACGTCGACGGATGTTTAGCAGCAGAAAAGCTAATCGTCTCGTGTGTTGTTACTAATAAACTCCTGGACTATGTACAAAGTTTCAAATTCATCTTTTTGTTAGTACAAACCACATTTGTTATACTGTAGAAGTTTGGTGTCATGACATGTTATTTTTGTGGGGAAAGTTTGGAGACGGTGCCCAGGATCCATATGCGCTTGAGTCAAGCTATCCGGAATAAACATCGAATAACACGGCAACTCTGTTGATGTAAGCCTGCGGCAGAAAACACTTCGGGTGTAAAGGTGGATGGGTGTCACGGTTCAAATGGCATTAGGGTGATTCTACTCCGAACCATCGCTTTAAGTATTAGTAACACTTAAGCCTGGCTCAAACTACACGACTATCGCGCCGATTCTCGGCTGAAAACCCCCCTTACGACAATCGCTGGAACGTTACCCCCCAAGACCATCGCAAGCGATTGTCGGGAAAGATTTCCTCGTCGTGAGCGACGTTCTGAGATAGAACTTTGGCAGCTCAAAGAGTCGCCGATCGCAAGTCGTAGAAATCAAACAGTGTTTGATATTTGCGACTGGAAATAGAACGTCGGGCATTGTCTCGGTGGCTGCGAGCAGCGACAAGATTGACAGTTGCGATTCTCTTCTAGTGTGCGGTGCACCCCGACGCCAACATCGGACACACAATCGCTAGTCGTGTAGTTTGAGCCTGGCTTTAGTTAGTAATGAACTCATAATGAACAAGACATTTACAAATGTTTCTAAATGATTAAGGAATAATGTGTAAAAACTATTATAAATGATTTATAAAGCTGCTTACAACGTAATCATTAAGTATTAGTAAATTATCTTTTAATGTCTACAAACTATTTACAAAGCATCTACAAACTATTCACAAAGCTTTTTGCGCCTGTTATTCTAAAGTGAAAACACAAAGGTTTTCGTACATGCCTTTGTGTTTTCACTTTAGAATAACAGGCGCAAAAAGCTTTGTAGTTAGTTTGTAGATGCTTTGTAAATAGTTTGTAGACATTAAAAGATAATTTCAATGGAAATTGTCCATTGTACATATTACCTCGACGAAAGTTTTCGTACATGCCTTTGAGTTTTCACTTTAGAATAAAAGGCACAAAAAGTTTTGTAAATAGTTTGTAGACATTAAAAGATCATTTACCAATACTTAATGATTGCTTTGTAAGCAGCTTTATAAATCATTTGTAATATTTTTTACATATTATTCTTTAATCATTTACAAACATTTGTATATGTCTTGTTCATTATGAGTTCATTATCAACTAAGTGTTACTAATACTTTATAAGTGATTTATAGTCGCTTGTTATTCTAAAGTGTTACCCTAAGGTACTTAGTTATAATTTTCTGAACGGGGTGGTTGCTTCAGGAAGCTTGTGAAGATTCTTCTCTTCCCGGATGGTTTCCCTTCACAAAACTACCCCCACTCTGCCGTAACCTTTAGGCCTGTGCATTGAGTATTTTTGCATTGTATTTTGCTGATTATGTCCTCTTTTTCAAGTCACTTTAGATAAAAGCGTCTCCTAAAAGCAAGGCAATGCTGCGGAACTGCTGTTTTGGTTAATGGTGATGGATTCCGACGGACAGTAACAGCTTTTCCATTCAATTCAATTCATCAAGACGAATAGACACATGAATGAAAAGACAGGCATTGTACATTAAAGGGAAGAGGGATCCGATGTGCTTTTTTGCCCTATTAGGGAAACCCTGCTTGATGAGCAATTGACAGGGACACAGTAAAGAGAGCCAGGGAGGAACTGAATGAGGGG
>NC_085869.1:28510710-28513210 GCF_034702125.1 Engraulis encrasicolus | reverse complement strand
CGCCCACCCGCGTATACCCGCATGAATGCACGCACACAAACACGCCTGCCCGCTCGCCTCCCTGCCTGCTGCTCCGTGCCTTAGCTGTGGCTGTGGCCAGGGACGCTGAGAGGGGGAAACAAAGGGGTCAGTCGTCCCAGGTCCAAGGCGACAGGGGGGGGGCAGAATTGGGTCCTCATTACATTATATGTTTTGAGAGGGAGGGCCTTTCAGATGCTTTGTTTCCAGGCCCGTCGAAAACTGTCAGCGGCCATGTGCTGTGTCTGCAGTGAGGGAAGGGGGTGCAGGTGTCGGGTGCCCTTTAGACCCCCTAATTAAATACCACTGCAAAGGTTAATGCACCGAGCAAGGTAGCCTACTGTACTACCATCCCTATGTTTAGAGGAAGGAGCTGTAAAACTCACTCTGTATCTGTGTCCATGTGTGTGTGCGTGTGTGTGTGTCCGTGAGTGTGTGTGTGTTACAGAGAAGACACAGAAATAGAGAGATACGGAGTCACAATTGTATCATTGTATCATCGTATCAACGTAGCCAGAACATGATACTGCAAATTATGAAGACATACCACCCCTACCTCCTCCACACAAAAAATGTTCTGCTCCAAATTATACCATCACAACACTTTGTGCCATAATATAACAATAATAATAATTTCAATTTCCTGCTGGACACAATGGTTCACATTTAATTGGCCTATATTAAAACAGCAATGGCTCTGAAAGGTTATGAGTGTGTTACATATGTAGGTCTTTGTTCTGACAGACTATATTCACTCCACTATCACTCAACACACAGACAAACTGTGAAGTGGCCATGAAAGGTTATCTGTGGGGTACTGTAGTTTAAACCAAGCACAGAAGACATAGCACCTCCACAACACAAAAAAAGTTCTGTACCGTGGATATTAGGTCTCTGTTCTGATATTCTATCTACTCCACTGCAAAAAAAAATAACCTGCCCTGTAAAAACTGCAAAGTGGTGGTGAAAGGTTTTCATTGTATACCAGATGTTGTGGGTCTTCGCATTGCTATGACAATCCAACTCCACTATATATAGGCCTGCATACAGTATGCCTTTGACTCTAACACCTGAGTGACTAAAAGTAAATCTATTATGCTAGAGCAGGCTACGGCTATGGCTATATAAAGCTACGCTGTCACCCTCTAAAGGCCCTAATAGACAGCTTGTGTGACCCTTTGGTAATGAGGACCATCTGCCCCGGAGTAATATAAACAGAATTCAGCTACTGCATCAGGCACAAAGTGCAGCCACACCACATACTGATAGATGGAGTGGATTGCCTTTGCAGAAATACAGAATAACGACAATGAAAATAACAAAATGGGTGGATTTTTTTTTTTTTTACTTTTGATGAGGAGATAATGGGATAATAATGAATGGGATGAAAAGTTATTTTATTTTTCATTTAGCGACAAAAGAAGAACAAATAATTGGCTTTGTAAAATTAGCTTATGTTGTGATTTTGCATGGTTTCTGTCAGGCTCCTAAACCCACCCACACATAAATCTGGCACCAAAATTAAAAGCTTTAGACAAGATTCTAAAATCAATAGCCTTGGTTAATATAGTTAAAATGGCATTAGCAACTCATATTGATGGACTTTTTTTATATGATTGTTTGAAGATATGATATTGTTTGTAAAGAGCAGAATAAAACTTTATTTCAGCTATTTTTAAATAACTCCCTAAATAAGCATTTTGCTTCTTAACTCTCCAAAATGTGTTAATCATTCAGTAACCACTGGTTATACACAACAGTCACATATACAGATAGGCATCCAATCAAGACCCAGACGAATGAGTGTCATCATGAGGATAAATTAATTAATCATAAAAATATTATATAAAGAATGGCTTACCAAATCATCAGCAAAGTGTTAACAACTGCAAACTATAAGGTTGTGGGGAAGTATTTCTTATAAAACGATACCAAACCCATAGCTGTTTCTGCTTATCATGAAAATGCATGAATATGGATCTTTCTTCACTAGAAAAGCTTTGTGCATCACACGAGGAGTGTGAGAAACAGCAGAGGGAAGCCCTCAAAGGACTTTTCATTCTCCGTCACAAAGTGTCTTTGAAGCACATGCGTATGTGTGCACTCAAAGCGACAAAACAAAGATGCAAGGCAATACACAGAAGATGCTTTTTCATGACAGAGCAAGTGAGGTGGGTCTTTTTGCACAACAGAATCTTTCTCACTGAATGAATTGTACACACTCTACACACACACACACACATGAGCAGGCCTACACCCAGAGAGAAACCGAACACACACACGTACACACATGCACTACAAAATCACACATGCACGCACACGCACACTCACACGCACACGCACACACGCACACGCACACGCACACGCACACGCACACGCACACACACAGACGCACACGCACACACAGTGTCAGAGAACACACAGTGAGAGAGAACACCCAACAAAACCCACAGAGATTCACAAGATTAGGTGAACATGACCC
>NC_085869.1:28503210-28505710 GCF_034702125.1 Engraulis encrasicolus | reverse complement strand
GAGAGAGAGAAAGAGAGGGAGACGTACAGAGGTGTGTGTGTGTGTGTGTGTGTGTGTGTGTGTGTGTGTGTGTGTGTGTGTGTGTGTGTGTGTGTGTGCGTGTGCGTGTGCGTGTGTGTGTGTGTGTGTGTGTGTGTGGCTATATGGCTAAGTGACATTGTTTATGCATTCAGATTGAGGAGGCAACGTTCAGAGGCAGCTCCTGGGCAGCAGCACCCCAGGAAGACGAGGATAATTAAGTGAATTGACTAAAAGGGATGCAATGAATATCCCTGCACAGCATCAGGCCGAGGCCGTGTGCAAATTAAAGCCAGGTCTGATGGGTTCAATATCAATTCACTTTGGAGCTGGAGGAGGAAAAACAAGAGAAGGAAAAAAATGTGTTTGGGGCGAGCCCCCACTTCCAGCACTTTTCAATATCCTTGTGTTAGCCCTCTCTTCATTTACTAAAGCATTTTCAAGATGGCTGTGTTTTTCGAGTGACGGATTAGAAAAGATTGCACATTTTCCACTCTCTCAACTAATTCTCTATTTGTTATGGAGTGACCAGCATGCTTTTGTAAGCACTTCATTAGGTTTGCTCTGTACTAGAGCATGACGTGCTTACGAAAATGCATTGTTCGCTCTGAACAGAAACGCAGAAAGTGCAGTGTTTTTTGTCTCTTCACTCGTGAAAAATATCTACCTGTGCTAACTGAAGATTGCAAAACTAAAAAGCTGTTGCATAGGGACTTTGGTGGGTCTATTGTTGTTTCAGCCCTTTCATTGCTTGTTTGTTTTCGTGTGTTTGTTTATGGGGACAACCTGTTGTTTGCTTGTCCCACTGCATCCGGTCACAAGTTCAAGTGGCCCTCTCAGGGCATGTTCAGGCCGGCAGAGATCCGTGCCTGGGCTGATTCCCACACGCCTAATCTCGAACTGACGGACAACTTCATGCCGACAATCAGAGGACCTGGAGAGTTGCTTCACGATGCGAAGTAAAAAAAAAACACAAAAAAAACCGATGTTTTTTTTTTCTCTACAAACCATCTTGACAATGTAGATCAGTGATTCTCAAAGTGTGGTCCGGGGACCACTAGTGGTCCGCGACAGAGCTCAGGTGGTGCGCGAGGGGATTTCTACTTTTTCAAGATAAGCTAGCAGTAGGCTATATTTGTAACATTTTCATGTTTTCGACACAATAAGACAGGCTTATAATGTGAATGAAAAGTAAGAGATCTGCATAAAAATTAGTAGTGTCAAATTAGCACCCATCAACTGCCAATCCAGTTGACAGGTAGTCCCTGATCATTTTTGGGGGGGACAAAGTGGTCCTCGGTCAGAAAAAGTTTGAGAAACACTGATGTAGATGTTGTCAGCAGGTTCAGTCACGCAACACGTTTACTGTTGAACACTTTGGTTCCAAAGGTAAATGCTGCAGGAACAGGAACGGGCGCAGGCACCGGTTCTCTGTCGGCCTGAACACACCATCAGAGAAAGGGGTAGCAGAGGCCCTTGTTGTCTACTGAGGACGCTCAGCAGAAAGGACACTGCTGCAGCTGCTGCCTTCTTCTCATGTGTAGTGACTGACTGACTGATGGGACGGTGAGCTTTTTCACACACTCAATAAAATGTTGACACCTTGTGTGTAAACACTTGCCGACGTTGTTAGCAAGAGCAAATGTTCCATTTCTCTCTATGTTTCTTTGTCTTTTTTTCTTTTTCGCTATTTAAATTTGCTGTCAGTCAAGGACTTACAGACAAACAATAAAATCACATACAAACACACACGCACACACACACACACCTGAGGAGCATGTGGCGATAAAACTTTGGCTAATTAAGTGTCAGACAATTGCACTCTGGGGAGGCATTCCTGGGAATTAGCATCGACAACTGGATCAACATAGCAAGCCGAGCGGGGAAGCGGAGGAGAGCAGAGAGCAGAGCTGTTTTACAGGCCTGTTGTTGTTCCACACTCAGTCCACATTCCACTTTCACCGAGGTGTTGAGGCCATTCGGCACACTCTGTTTGTGTGTGTGTGTGTGTGTGTGTGTGTGTGTGTGTGTGTGTGTGTGTGTGTGTGTGTGTGTGTGTGTGTGTGTGTGTGTGTGTGTGTGTGTGTGTGTGTGTGTGTGTGTTTATGTGACCTTTTCTTTTTTTTGTTGGTATAGTGTAATTGAATAACGACCAAGGCATACATTTGGCCTTAGTCTATAAATGACTTTGTAAGTGCATTTGAAAAGAGATATCAAAGGGTTTTTTTTTTACTTCTAAGAATGCTTCGATAAAATTAATCAATACCAAGATATTATTGGACTTGGATAAGGTATGTTCTGTTTTTCAAGTTTTACATTCCACCATTTTGTCAATTTTACGTGCCGAGTAAATATATTGACAGTTATGGTGCAACCAGGACAGAGACACTGTGGTTTCCCCTATTAACGTAAAATAATTAAAATCACTGTACGTGTGGCAACACTGTTATCAATAAAACACATTAGCAGGTTTACAAAGGTG
>NC_085869.1:28485710-28490710 GCF_034702125.1 Engraulis encrasicolus | reverse complement strand
ATTGATTTTGGTTTTGACAGGCTCTTAAGATTTTTGATAAGACGTCCGTGCAGTCTAAGCAATGGAGGAGGAGGGAGTGAGAGAGAGAAGGAGTGCCGTGCGTGTGTGTGTGTGTGTGTGTGTGTGTAGGTGATAACAATAGCAAGGGGGCGCGGCTTGCTTGGATAGACTAATAAATCCAGACCTTTGGTGAATGACTGAAACTTGTGACGAAGGTGAATCCCAATAAATAGTGAACACAACATTATTCACAATAATGTGTGATAACATTCATAATAACACATGTTATATAGCTAAATAATTTATGTTACACAAGTTTCTTATCATAGGCCTATTCATTTATTTTTTAAAAATCGTTTTAGACCAGGTTACTAAAGGCAAGCTACTAGGGGGCAGGCTATAAAATATGGTAATTTTAAATTCAAACATTTTGATGGAGCTAAATTAATTGAAGCCTCAGTTATATTTTACAGGCGCTATGCTTAAGTTTCTGACCAGCTCAGACTCCAGTCAGTCAGCCAGTGGAGGGCCAGCACAATGTTCAGGTAGTACACAGATGAGCCAGGTACACCTGCAGCTGATGAGGTTCAGTACAGCCACCGTTGTCTACATGTTCACAATCTGTTATGACATTATTGATGTTTTTGTCTCAAGAGCACAGAAAGGGAGACTTTTTAATTAAGCTTGATTTGAGACAATGTTGTGTCTGTGGTTCGCGTTTTGTGTGTGTGTGTGTGCGTGGTTGGGGGGGTGGGGTGAGACTGCGCACTTTATGGGGGCCCCTTGGTATATTTTTGCCTAGGGCCCTATGGAGGTCAGAGCCGGCTCTGCAGGCACGCACGCACACACACACACACACACACACACACACACACCAGTTTCCACCACGCTTTCAAAACAAATAAATACCATAATTATTTACATAACTTAGTGGGTAAATAAAATCACATGTCATAAAACAGACATTACCTACATAAATCACTTACGCTATTATTTGTGACAGAAATATGCCCACCGCCATTAGTATAATGCACTCAGCTCCAGGAGCATAACAACCAAGCGGAGCACAGGCCACAGGATATACCTGCAGCCTTATTAGCCCACTAATGGAGGGGTAGGCCCTGTGGCAAGTGGAAAGAATCCCTATCAAGACCACCTGCACGACGACACAGAGAGAGAGAGAGAGAGAGAGAGAGAGAGAGAGAGAGAGAGAGAGAGAGAGAGAGAGAGAGAGAAAAAATACTGACTGAAATTGACCAAATGTTCCATTTTGTGTGCCGAAAACCCTGCCAAAAGCAGCCACTGGGTGGAGGAAAACAAACCCAGCCTTGCCCTGGACCTGTCTCAGTGTGTGTGTGTGTGTGTGTGTGTGTGTGTGTGTGTGTGTGTGTGTGTGTGTGTGTGTGTGTGTGTGTGTGTGTGTGTGTGTGTGTGTGAGTGTGTGAGTGTGTGAGAGAGAGAGTAAAATAGAGCATGCTTTGTGTCTATGTATCTATGTGTCAGCCTGTGTGTGTGTGTGTGTGTGTGTGTGTGTGTGTGTGTGTGTGTGTGTGTGTGTGTGTGTGTGTGTGTGTGTGTGTGTGTGTGTGTGTGTGTGTGTGTGTGTGCGCGTGTGTGTGTGCGTGTGTGTGTGTGTGTGTGTACATGCCTGAGTGTGGGTGTCTATGTGTCTATGTGTGAGCGTGTGTGTGTGTGTGTGTGTGTGTGTGTGTGTGTGTGTGTGTGTGTGTGTGTGTGTGTGTGTGTGTGTGTGTGTGTGTGTGTGTGTGTGTGTACACATGCGTGAGTGTGCGTGTGTGTGTGTGTGTGTGTACATGCGTGAGTGTCTGTGCGTGTGTGTACGCTCGCTAAACTCCACTCTCCTCATTGCTTTAAAGCATGCCGACTACACATATGAGCCTTGCCGAGTGTCTCTGCATGCAGGTCCACGGGTGTGTATGTGGCCCTCCACAACAGCTGCTGTCTGGGCCACTGGGAGGCCGCAGTACCTCACCACCACCTACCGCTGCCTATGGCTTTGGCTGTGCTCTCTCACTCAGTCAGTGTGTGTGTGCGTGTCCGTGCGTGCGTTTCTCTCCGTTTTGTCTGTCTCTGGCTCTCTCTCTCTCTCTCCATCTTTGCTGTTGGTGTGTGTGCGCACACACGTGCACGAGAGAAAGGGTGTCTGTCTCAGTCTCTCCATCTATGTGTCTGTGTGCATGTGTGTGTGTGTGTGTGTACTGTATGTGTGTGTGTGGGGGGGGGAGGTTCTGTCTCTGTCCCTGTGAGGTAACAGAGGGCCGTTGGCCGGTCACCCTGCTTCTCCACCTTCGCCTCCCGTCCTCAGTGAGAGAGGAGCTGCCGTCACTGTGCCCACTACAGCATGCCATGCCTAACTGGCAGCCTGGCAGCCGTCTGCCCAGCACAGCACAGCACAGGACAGGACAGGACAGGACAGGACAGGACAGGGAACCACTGTGCCCAGACTGGCATATAAATAGTGGCCACTCTTCGGAGCACTACACTTGACAGCATTCTGTCTGCCTGTTTGTGTGCTGGTTTACCTCAATAGGGAGTTTTGTTTGTTGCACTATCGTGAGCTTAATGTTTGTAGAACATCATTACAGTTGCATTCAATTGTTTGCCTGAACACTGACTGAAATTGATGCCTTTCTACTCATTGCATCTCATGGGCCAAGTTTACATGGACCTTGTCTTTCTGGAAGCGTTGTTGCTTTCAAAATAACATTTAAAAAAAATAGTTTGAGAATGCCAGTTTTAGCGCAGAGCTGATGAATGTTGTTAGAAGTTGCTCAAGGTTACGTTTCTTCTTGGGGAAAGACAAATAGCTCCAACACTTTGTCAAACTTAATACTGTTTACACGCTTCAAAAATATTTTGACGAAAGGAAATGTGCATCCCATATTTTATGTATTAAATATCACATTGATGCACAGTATTGCTTATTTTTTTTATATTCTATCCTGTAAATATTATAGGCTACATACTCTACTGTATAGTTTTGTAGTGGGGCAGGACGTGCTCTTCATCTATGCATAAGTAAAAGGACAATTAAACATTCTATTCAACTGTATTCTGTGTTAATCAATTATTTTCTGTATTATTCTACTCCATTGTATATAACAGACTATGTGCCCACTCTGCTCCCTTGTATGTCAGTATGGGGTAGCCTATCTTGTGAAACATATGGTCATTATTTTTCCGTCATCTCCATACCTCAGGCTGGTGCCATAAATGATGAACCACGAGGGAGGAAAGCAAGATTTGATTTTATTATGGCACTACCTCAATGCAAAAATCAAATCCACCAATAATTTTACTGATACAAACAATGATCATGATATTTTGCAAGTGTGCAAAATCAAAACAGCTAAAGATGATGAAGCTAACAAGCCAAACCACGCCTTTGAAGCCTTACCATAGAAATGACACCCATGACAACATCCCAGCAAGCTAACCAATTATTTTAGAATTAGTACCTAGGACTATATAATAATTACACTTCTTATATGGTCATCTTTCTTGACCAATCAATGTGACCAATTACACCACAGAGATCAACGGGCCAATGATATCGCATGCCTGTCTCCATAGTAACAAGTAGCATCCTAGGGACTCAAGGAAGAGAAACTGCCCACTAAATCTGTTCCAATTCTATTTAAAGCGGATGAGGTTGTAAACCAGCAGCACTGACACCATTTACGTACTGCTACATTACATGAGGCAGGCACTTTCGTCCAAAGCGCTCAGCACTAAGCAGGAACATGAAACCCATAAGAGCATCCGTGGCAAAGCTGACACACAGAGTACACACAGTGTTGTCACTCGTCAAATACAAAGACTTTTTTGTCATTTCCAACATTATGTGCACATAATAATTCAGTATATGGTAGGAGGTTATGAGGGCTATGACTGCTCCCTACCGAGAGGCACCTCACAGGTGCATCCCATGCTCCGTGTAATCTCCTCCGTTCTTAATGCAACAGATGAATTGCACCCAGCACATGCAATGGAAGTAAATGCTCATACTGTATACCTGCACCTGGACCTTGTTGTGCTGCAAGGGCTGGCTGCCTTTACAAGGGAATTCCACAGTAATGACTGGCTTCCATTCCTGATGGCTGGATTAAGTTGTTGTGTTTGTGTAGGTTCGGAGGACCAGACATCCTCTGAGACTAATAGACACAACTTTGGACTTACTTTGGCGACCTGATTGAGCTACCTTTCCAGAGAAGTTAAATATGGTGACCCTATAATAGAAAAATATCTCAATCAGAAATATTCTAACTATACATCATGTACGATCGAGGGATTTGATGGTCTTTGCTATTAAGGATTGCAATATTTTTTGTTAACTGAACAAAATGTAAACTTGTGCACTCCACTCAATTGGTATTCATTTGCATTGCATAATCATAGCAGTGACATTAATTTAATACAACAGTTAGAATTACCATGTAATAGCATGCATGTTGAGTCACACTTCATCCATCTATCCATCCAGCCAGCCATTAATTAATTAATCAATTCATTCATTCATTCATTCATTCATTCATTCATTCATTCATTCATAAATCTATCTATTCATAACTTTTGTAATCTGAAAATGGCCCAAGATAGGTGAAAATAACACACTTTCCAATACTAAGAAAACTATGCTGGAAAAAATGTCCAAAAGATACGCACCATGTCATTCAGTGGCAATGTCTGCAAATGCGCTCACTTTATTCACAGTTTCAGCACTAATTTCAGACAGCTGGTGATTTTTTTCTCAAAGATACCGTTAAAATGAAAATGACGATTAGGCCTAATTGTCCCTTTGAGGGTGTTCTTTCCCAACGTTGTCGAGTGGATAAGCGCACACACCGTGTTCATTTCAGAAGCTAGAGGGAAAGTGGATAGGTAAAAGCAACGGTTCTGTAGAAAAACCTATGTTCACCCTGTTATCTTAGAAAAAAAACACACAGAGATATCTGCCCAGACAGCACTGGTTGAGACCA